>NW_028162856.1:0-20816 GCF_964263955.1 Coregonus lavaretus
ACGGTGCGCGTCGCCAGCCCGGCCCGGCCCGTTCCTGCCACTCGCACCAAGCCAGGGGTGCGAGTCGTCAGTCCGGCACAACCCGTGCCTGGGTCATCGGTGCCAATTCAGGTACCGCTCTACTGCTCCACTAAGGAGCTGAAGCCTACCGCTCCTGCTACGTCCAGTCCAGCTCCAGCCAGCGGGGCCAGACCGGACCAGGGGCGCTATGGGGGGTTTGTTGGAGGGTGGTGGGCAAGCCCGGAGCCGGAGCCGCCGCCGAGGAGGAATGCCCACCCAGCCCTCTCCTGTTTTGCTCGTATTTAGGCGCGGTCGCAGTCCGCGCCTTTAGGGGGGGGGTACTGTCACACCCTGGCTCTGGGACTCATTATGTTGAGCCAGGGTGTGTTCATTCTATGTTTTCTGTTTCTATGTTGGGTGTTCTAGGTTGTTTATTTCTATGTTTGACTGAGTGACTCCCAATCAGAGGCAACGAGTGTCAGCTGTGTGCTGGTTGTCTCTGATTGGGAGCCATATTTAACTGTCTGTGTTTCACTTTGTGTTTGTGGGTTTTTGTTCCGTGTTCGGTCATTGTCACTGAGGACTTCACGAGTCGTTTCTTGTTTTGTTGATTGTGTCTATTATCACTAAAGATAATAAAGGTTAAACATGTTCGTTCAACACCCTGCGCATTGGTCTCTCCCTGACGATCGTGACAGGCTGGAGTTGGGAGTAATTCATACGGGTATTTGGCCTCTGTGCGGTCGTCAAATTGGCTAAATTTACGACGGAAAAGTATTACATTTAGCGGGGTAACAGGGACAGAATCTAAAGCTATGCAATTACTACCCATGCTGTTTACAATAGGTCCAGTAATAATACCGGGCTCATTCTTTATGGTAGCAGGGGTAGAACCAATTTTAGGTTTGGATAATCTTTGCGAAATACCAGGGCAATGGATTCTAAAAGGTAACAAATTACACAATTGGCCAGACCAAACACTCATCGCAAGCTCAGAAAACCTTGTTTTTTTATTTATTTAGTGAGACAATTTATTCCGTCTTATTCTGAAATAGCTTTACAGAATTGACGAAAGGGAGGAGGGGTCCTCACGAGAAATTATAGTGTAGTTAGGTAATATTGTGAACAATTGTTTGTGAGTTAAAGAAACAATTGTAATTGTAGAGTTTAAAAAAGCAATTGTGTCAAGCGCCAGCATTGGTGTTACCAAACCTAAAATAAATTAAAAAATAAAATTAAAATATGAGCAAGAAGGGCATTGTAGTGCGGTGGTTACGCAAAATCATGGGGGAAAGAGAGGAATGCCTCCGTGTCTGAGGGCAGTACAGGCGACAGAAATTGTTTTGCATAACACTGCTTTGATTACAATGGGCCAAAAAGTAGATCTGTCTCGATTTAATGCATATTAATCTTAAAATAGTAGACATTAATGAGTGTGACGCAAATAGTGAATATCCAATGGAGATTGGTAATTGGATATACAGTAAACGTTGGGATGGATTAACACACAAACGATTAAAGAGTGGGGGGGCAGTGGCCTCCCTGTGAACAGAAGTTATCATGTTTTGTTTTGTCTGTAATTAAAACCTTTTTGTTGCTGGATAAGACTTAGCATAGTGAAATCTAACATGGGGTGTCCCTATCTCTCCCTTTGAAATGTTTCCCGAGGCCTGGTTCATCCTTGGGAGCAATTTCCAAATGCCTGAAGGTACCACGTTCATCTGTAAAAACAATAGTACGCAACTATAAACACCATGGGACCACGCAGCCGTCATACTGCTCAGGCAGGAGACGCGTTCTGTCTCCTAGAGATTATCGTACTTTGGTGCAAAAAGTGCAAATCAATCCCAGAACAACAGCAAAGGACCTTGGGAAGATGCTGGAGGAAACAGGTACAAAAGTATCTATATCCACAGTAAAACAAGTCCTATATTGATATAACCTGAAAGGCCGCTCAGCAAGGAAGAAGCCACTGCTCCAAAACCGCCATAAAAAGCCAGACTATGGTTTGCAACTGCACATGGGGACAAAGATCGTACTTTTTGGAGAAATGTCCTCTGGTCTGATGAAACAAAAATAGAACTGTTTGGCCATAATGACCATCGTTATGTTTGGAGGAAAAAGGGGGGCTTGCAAGCCGAAGAACACCATCCCAACTGTGAAGCACGGGGGTGGCAGCATCATGCTGCGGGGGTGCTTTGCTGCAGGAGGGACTGGTGCACTTCACAAAATAGATGGCATCATGAGGAAGGAAAATTATGTGGATATTATATAGCAACATCTCAAGACATCAGTCAGGAAGTTAAAGCTTGGTCGCAAATGGTCTTCCAAATGGACATAACCCCAAGCATACTTCCAAAGTTGTTGCAAAATGGCTTAAGGACAACAAAGTCAAGGTATTGGAGTGGCCATCACAAAGCCCTGACCTCAATATTATAGAAAATGTGTGGGCAGAACTGAAAAAGTGTGTGCGAGCAAGGAGCCCTACAAACCTGACTCAGTTACACCAGCTCTGTCAGGAGGAATGGGCCAAAATTCACCCAACTTATTGTGGGAAGCTTATGGAAGGCTACCTGAAACATTTGACCCATGTTAAACCATTTAAAGGCAATGCTACCAAATACTAATTGAGTGTATGTAAACTTCTGACCCACTGGGAATGTGATGAAAGAAATAAAAGCTGAAATAAATCATTCTCTCTACTATTATTCTGACATTTCACATTCTTAAAATAAAGTGGTGATCCTAACTGACCTAAAACAGGGGATTTTTACTAGGATTAAATGTCAGGAATTGTGAAAAACTGAGTTTAAATGTATTTGGCTAAGGTGTATGTAAACTTCCGACTTCAACTGTATTTGGCTAAGGTGTATGTAAACTTCCGACTTCAACTGTACACGACCACCTGGCAGTCGAGCATGTCCCTGAACACCTCGTTCACGAATGCCTGGAACACTGACGGAGCATTGGCTAAGCCATATGGCATTACCAAGTACTCATAGTGACCAGACATCGTGCTAAATGCAGTCTTCCACTCATCCCCCTCCCGGATGCGGATGAGATTGTATGCACTCCGCAGGTCCAGTTTGGTAAAGAACCGGGACCCGCGGAGCTGCTCGATGGCTGACGACACCAATGGGAGAGGGTACCGATACTTTGAGGTGACTTCGTTGTCCTCTGTAGTCAATGCAGGGACGTAACCCTCCATCCTTCTTGGCCACGAAGAAGAAACCAGCCGACGCAGGGGAAATGGACGTGCGGATGAAACCTTGTTGGAGCGCCTCTTGGATGTAATCCTCCATGGCCTGGGTCTCAGCCACCGACAGAGGGTAGAGCGTCTGCGTGGAGGCGCAGAACCTGAAAGCAGGTCTATGGCACATTCCCAGGGGCGATGAGGAGGAAGACAGGTGGCGCGGATCTTGGAGAATACCTCCCGCAGGTCCTGGTATACCTCCGGGATGTTGGGCTGAAGGGCAACCACAGGACTCTCAACCGACGTGGAGCCACAGGGGACAGAGAAGCAGGTCCTCCAGCATTCGAGTGACCAGTCTGTCATTCTCATTCTCAACCATGAGATGGTAGGGTTGTGGCGTTGAAGCCAAGGGAGGCCGAGGATGATCTTGTGGACTGGTGCACTGGTAATGAAGAAGGGAATGTTCTCCTGATGAATGGACTCCACGGTGAAGGTGAGTGGTTGAGTGATGTGGGTGACGGTTCCGGATCCTAAAGGCCGACCGGAAAAGGAGAGGAGAGCGGGTATGAGCTGATGTTAAGAGAGGAGGCAAGGGTCTGGTCAATAAAGTTCCCCGCGGCACCGGAATCCACTAATGCTGTAGACACAGTACATGAGGGACAGTCAGATAGTGTAATGGACACCAAAAAGAGCCTAGTAGACAGTGATGAAGATGGAATACTCACTACTGCTCTAGGGGGTGGAAGATCACGTGACCGTCCCTCTGCTCTTGTGGATCCTGGATTCGGACATGCCGGACACCTCTGGAGCTTGTGCCCTCCCTCTCCACAGTACAGACAGAGACCCAGCTGTATCTGTCTGCGGGGAGACGAGTGACCCCTACCTCCATGGGTTCAGACTCTGATTCTGAGTGTTCACTTAGGGAGGGAGAGAAGCGATGAGAGTATCGTCGCTCCCGAAGTAGGTTATCCAGACTGATGGCCATCGCAATGAGTGCGTCCAAGGAGAGGTTGTCGTCTCGACAGGCCAGTTCTGTCTGGACCTCTTCACACAAACCTCTTCTAAATAGCGTACGAAGCTCCTGCTCATTCCATCCACTGGATGCTGCTACTGTCCGAAAGGTGAGTGCGTACTCAGCAGCCATCTGGATACACTGCCGTAATTGCAGTAGCCGCTCACCTCCCTCTCTGCCCTCCGGGGAATTATCAAAAACACATTTAAAACAGAGCCATGAACCACTCATAAGAATCAAGCTCCTCCTCTCCTCTCTCCTAGACAGCCGTAGCCCACTCCAACGCCCGCCCAGTCAGCAGAGAAATCACCGTGGCAACCTTTCAGTGGTGGGAGCTCCCGTCTGATGTGAAAAATAGAGAGAGCGCTGAAGTAGGAAGCCACAGCATTTTGATGTACCGTCATATTTATCCAGGAGGGATTCATGGGCATCGCTGACCTGAGCGGGTTGCTGAATGGGCTGATATGCTGGCTTGTTGGGTCGACTGGTTGTAGAGTATCCTCCGCTGGATGAAGACAACGTCTCCTGGGTGTGTTCGAGACGTTGCACACTGCGACGAACCTCCTCCATAACCGATCCCAGTTGTGCCAGCTGGTCATGGTGTTGACGTAGAAGATAACCCTGTTCATCGACCGTCTGAGAGATATTCAAATTTCCTGCTGCTTCCATGGTTTGAGTCGGTATTCTGTAACAATGACGCTGTGAATCGAGAAGCAGGTGAAATGTTTAATAAAACAACAAACGAGACAGCGTAACAGTGGCAATATAGCATAAACACAGGAACAACAACACCTGAGGACTAAACGTAAGGGAGGGACATATAAAGGGGAGGTCATGAGGAAGGTAATGGAGTTCAGGTGTGAATCATAATGATCTGCAGGTGCGCGTAATGATGGATGTCAGGTGTGCGTAATGATGAATCCCAGGACAGGTGGTTAGTATTCTGGCGATGTCGCATGCCGGAGGGGAGGAGCAGGAGTAGACGTGACAATTTATAAGTCATTTCAAAGTTTATATAAATGTTGAACAGTATGGAGTTACTATTAAAAAAAGAAGGACTGTTGGATTCTAGCTTGAAATATACTTATTCATGTTACCATACTAGAACTTATAGATTACTTTACATGTATAAGGAATGTATATGATGGGGTCAATGAAGGGTAGATAGGGACTGGGTGTATGGAAAGTTACTGAGTGCAGAAAGTCTATATTCTGTTCCATGTTTCTAAGGAGGGAGGCAAATGGCGATAGTTAGTCTCTGATAAGACAGGCCAGCTGTGGAACTAGGGAGGAGCGAGGAATCCGTCCCGAGGTCACGTCAACAGATGAAGTGAGAAGAAACCTCTGGGAGGGGCCCACCACAACGGCTCTCCTACTACAGTCTTATCTCACACATACACTTCCACGCCCACAAAGGTTCTACAGTAGTATCAGGCAGGGCTATGACTACACCAGTGAGAGGAACCTAGCAACAGAGATGTATTGGCTGTACATTTACATTTTACATTTTAGTCATTTAGCAGACGCTCTTATCCAGAGCGACTTACAGGAGCAATTAGGGTTAAGTGCCTTGCTCAAGGGCACATCGACAGATTTTTCACCTAGTCGGCTTGGGGATTAGAACCAGCGACCTTTCGGTTACTGGCACAACGCTCTTACCCACTAAGCTACCTGCCGCCCCAGGAACAACAGTATGTGTAAGGAGTTGACCCCGCCTATTAGAAGGTTATACAGTGGGGAAAAAAGTATTTAGTCAGCCACCAATTGTGCAAGTTCTCCCACTTAAAAAGATGAGAGAGGCCTGTAATTTTCATCATAGGTACACGTCAACTATGACAGACAAATTGATTTTAAAAAATCCAGAAAATCACATTGTAGGATTTTTTATGAATTTATTTGCAAATTATGGTGGAAAATAAGTATTTGGTCACCTACAAACAAGCAAGATTTCTGGCTCTCACAGACCTGTATCTTCTTCTTTAAGAGGCTCCTCTGTCCTCCACTCGTTACCTGTATTAATGGCACCTGTTTGAACTTGTTATCAGTATAAAAGACACCTGTCCACAACCTCACACAGTCACACTCCAAACTCCACTATGGCCAAGACCAAAGAGCTGTCAAAGGACACCAGAAACAAAACTGTAGACCTGCACCAGGCTGGGAAGACTGAATCTGCAATAGGTAAGCAGCTTGGTTTGAAGAAATCAACTGTGGGAGCAATTATTAGGAAATGGAAGACATACAAGACCACTGATAATCTCCCTCGATCTGGGGCTCCACGCAAGATCTCACCCCGTGGGGTCAAAATGATCACAAGAACGGTGAGCAAAAATCCCAGAACCACTCGGGGGGACCTAGTGAATGACCTGCAGAGAGCTGGGACCAAAGTAACAAAGCCTACCATCAGTAACACACTACGCCGCCAGGGACTCAAATCCTGCAGTGCCAGACATGTCCCCCTGCTTAAGCCAGTACATGTCCAGGCCCATCTGAAGTTTGCTAGAGTGCATTTGGATGATCCAGAAGAGGATTGGGAGAATGTCATATGGTCAGATGAAACCAAAATAGAACTTTTTGGTAAAAACTCAACTCGTCGTGTTTGGAGGACAAAGAATGCTGAGTTGCATCCAAAGAACACCATACCTACTATGAAGCATGGGGGTGGAAACATCATCCTTTGGGGCTGTTTTTCTGCAAAGGGACCAGGACGACTGATCCGTGTAAAGGAAAGAATGAATGGGGCCATGTATCGTGACATTTTGAGTGAAAACCTCCTTCCATCAGCAAGGGCATTGAAGATGAAACGTGGCTGGGTCTTTCAGCATGACAATGATCCCAAACACACCGCCCGGGCAACGAAGGAGTGGCTTCGTAAGAAGCATTTCAAGGTCCTGGAGTGGCCTAGCCAGTCTCCAGATCTCAACCCCATAGAAAATCTTTGGAGGGAGTTGAAAGTCCGTGTTGCCCAGCGACAGCCCCAAAACATCACTGCTCTAGAGGAGATCTGCATGGAGGAATGGGCCAAAATACCAGCAACAGTGTGTGAAAACCTTGTGAAGACTTACAGAAAACATTTGACCTGTGTCATTGCCAACAAAGGGTATATAACAAAGTATTGAGAAACTTTTGTTATTGACCAAATACTTATTTTCCACCATAATTTGCAAATAAATTCATAAAAAATCATTTTTGTCTGTCATAGTTGACGTGTACCTATGATGAAAATTACAGGCCTCTCATCTTTTTAAGTGGGAGAACTTGCACAATTGGTGGCTGACTAAATACTTTTTTCCCCCACTGTATGTGCTTGTGTAATCATACCTTGTCTTTGCAGCTGTATGACCCAGTGGGTGAATAAACTTGGTTTGAGCTTTTTCTAGTCGTCTGTTTGAGTTTTTACTCCGTTTGTTCAGAACTTAACAGCACAAAACGTATAAACAAAAGCATTCACTGTGAAAGTTGATACATGTAGGTCCGTCATACTATAGGCTATGCGCAGCACTTAGTTCCATTTATCAAATCAGTTATTGTTTTCTTGCTCAAACTGCGAAACTCAGACACCTGTCAAACTCAAGACATTTCTCTCAAAACACAGGGATGTCGATTCGCACGGGACTTGGAGTTTGGAGTATGCCAAAAAAACAGGTTATTTTGGCTGGAATTGTGACTCTCCTGCTATGTAAAAATGACTGCCATGCCAGATTTGGATGGGACTAAAATGACATGTGGTGTTTTGTGCTCGTTCGCATAATTACATTACCCGACCTCCCCCAGTAAAACGAATCCCGTCCGAATAGGGCTATATGTCATGGAAAGAGCAGGTGTTCCTAATGTTTTGTACACTCAGTGTAAGTACACCTATCATTCTATATAAATTTGCCCATAATCACAGATTTGACATCTGTGGTCATAAATCCTGCCTCCTGGGCCTCCTGAGTGGCGCAGCGGTCTAAGGCAGTCCAAGCGCTTTTCTGTCCTGTCATCCCAATGGTGGAACCAGCTTCCCCCTGAAGCCAGGACAGCAGAGTCCCTGCCCAGCTTCAGAAAATATCTGAAACCCTAACTCTTCAAAGATATCTTAAATAATCCTACAGCACCCCCTCCTCACCCCAGGCCTTTACAGTTTTAGCAGGAATAACTGGTTAACCTGCCTCCTATAACCCTTATGTCCCTCACATGACTCACAACACACTCCCAAACAACTGACATACAAGCAATGATATACTATACGCATTCTTGAAAGTCAGGAAAAAACCAAAACATTTCCCCATAACATTAACAAAATGTTAAATATTTGTATTTTATTTATTGATATTTCTATTGACCGAAGTACCAGCTACCACATCATGTAAAGGCGCAACAAGTTAACTTTTAAAAAGCTTTTCATTAAAATGCACTTAAGTGGATTTATGTCAACTCTGTAAGACACAATAAAAGGGATTTCGATGTATTGTCCAACAAGTGTTTAAAGGCCTTGATTGATTAATTCTAACACAATCTCCAAACGTCTCTTTCTTTTAATACCACTATATAATGCTCCAGCTCTAATTTCGTAACCACTGTGGCATGTTTCTCTTAATTCCGAACAACAGGTACAGTGTATTCGGAAAGTATTCAGACCCCTTCAATTTTTTGTTACGTTACAGCCTTATTCTAAAATGGACAAAAAAATATATATCATCAATCTACACACAATACCCCATAATGACAAAGCAAAAACAGGTTTTTAGAAATGTTTGCATATATTTAGACCCTTTTCTCAGTACTTTGTTGAAACACCTTTGGCAGCGATTACAGCCTTGAGTCTTCTTGGGTATGACGCTACAAGCTTGGCACACCTGTATTTGGGGTGTACCTATATTTCTCCCAATATTCTCTGCAGATCCTCTCAAGCTCTGTCAGGTTGGATGGGGAGCGTTGCTGCACATCTATTTTCAGGTCTCTCCAGAGATGTTAGAATGGGTTCAAGTCCGGGATCTGGCTGGGCCACTCAAAGACATTCAGAGACTTGTCCCGAAGCCACTCTTGCATTTTCTTGACTGTGTGCTTAGGGTCATTGTCCTGTTGGAAGGTTAACCTTCATCCCAGTCTGAGGTCCTGAGTGCTCTGGAGCAGGTTTTCATCAAGGATCTCTTTCCTCTGTTCATCTTTTCCTTCCCTCGAGCCTGACTAGTCTCCCAGTCCCTGCCGCTGAAAAACGTCCCCACAGCATGATGCTGCCACCACCATGCTTCACCGTAGTTATGATATTGGCCAGGTGATGAGTGGTGCCTGGTTTCCTCCAGACGTGACGCTTGGCATTCAGGCCAAAGAGTTCAATCTTGGTTTCATCAGACCAGAGAATCTTGTTTCTCATGGTCTGAGAGTCCTTTTGGTGCCTTTTGGCCAACTCCAAGCGGGCTGTCATGTGCCTGAGGAGCTGCTTCCGTCTGGCCACTCTACCATAAAGGCCTGATTGCTGGAGTGCTGCAGAGATGGCTGTCCTTCAAGAAGGTTCTCCCATCTCCACAGAGAAACTCTAGAGCTCTGTCAGAGTGACCATCGGGTTCTTGGTCACCTCCCTGACCAAGGCCCTTCTCCCGATTGATCAGTTTGACTGGTCGGCCAGCTCTAGGAAGAGTTTGGTGGTTCCAAACTTCTTCCATTGAAGAATGATGGAGGCCAATGTGTTCTTGGGGACCTTCAATACTGCACACATCTTTTGTTTACCTTCCCCAGATCTGTGCCTCGACAAAATCCTGTCTCGGAGCTCTATGGAAAAGGTTAAGGGGTCTGAATACTTTCCGAATGCACTGTATTTCCTTAGGTTTAGCACAGCAAATACTTTAAAGATTCAATGCAGCAGTTTTATCCTCAGTATCAAATCATTTCTGAGTAACAATGAAGTACATTAAAGTGATTGTTTTCAATTCATATGGTCAAAAATAAAGAAATTGCTTTTCTCAAGCAAGAATTTTGCCAGGACTGTCTGGGAGTGGTCTAGGGGAAAACTGAACATTTGCTGTTATTGGCAGAGCAGTTTGTAACTCTTTCTTATTAGTATATTAACTAATTTACTGTCTGGTGATGTCACCAGGCAGGCCAAAACTTCATCCCAACAAAACAGGCTGACATTTCAGGCTGTCTTTTCAAACAGCTTACACTAAAAGGGCATTATCATTTTCACAATTTCACAGTATTATTCCAACCTCATAGTTATTAAATATATATAAAGAACAGGAAAATCACATTTTGACTGCACTGGACCTTTAATAGTTGATGCATAAACTACAGAACAGTGAATATGACAACAATTTGGGTAGCCATCAATGAGAGAGTTGACACGCCACTGACGGAGGTGACAGTTTATGACAACAATCGGAAGACATACAAATAAAGGGTTTTAGGTTTTTATTGCCATCCTACATGCTTTGCATTGCAATCATATTGCATTTTTGTGTCAGAAAAAAACAACAGTCTAATTTAAATAGTAAGAGAAAGGCTAAAAACTAAAAGTAAGACTATAAGTACCAAAATCAAACAGACATATTTTTACCCTTTAAAATCAATAAACTGCATTTTAGAGCCGATTGGGTTTGGTGAAGAGAAGAGTGAAGTGTCCTATAAAACATTGAGTCTGGACTAGAAAAGGTCAAGGCTGCATTACCAGAATAACTCAAGTGTGTGGAATGCTACAATTAGCAATAGTGTGTGATTGCAGCCCGCAATTTGGGGCATTCCTGGAGAGGAGTGACTAGCCAGCTAAACATTTACAAAAACCCGGGGGAAGGAGAGCATGAGGGGTGCGTTGCTAAGGCTGACTGTCTCTCTGACGCCGGCTAACCGGCTCCCATAAAGATCATCAACGCTTCCTCTGCTCTCAATACTTTCTGAACTGCTTCAACTCCCGGGGAAATTACCATCTATCCTTCAGCTCCCATCCTGACCGACACTTTTACAATTGTTTTTGTTTATGTTTCTTGTATTTTTATTGATATTTTGTATGTTCATATACTTCAGTTTGTATTTACTGCTATATGAGTGTAATAAAAAACTTGAACTTGATTTAAGTAAAGCTCTATAAGGACCTGGCAGCCTCTAAGTCCTGTTTGGTTAGATAAGGCTGAGTGGCAATCATATTGGAATGCGTCAGGCCACTGTGTGTGATTCATATCAAAACAAATAAATGTCCCTAAGTAACAGATACTAATGTTCACAACTTTCATTAAGTTTTGATGGAGTGGTGTGTTCAGTAAATATGCATGGGAGGGCAAAGTGGATGCATGTCTGTCAACTCGACTGGATAAGTTCAGTGGTGAGTTCAACAGGGTGCAGCACTGATCCATGTTGTGAAGGGGTAGCAGCCAATGAACCCAGCCCAGAGGGTTTAGCTTGACCAGCAACCTCTTGTGGCTGTTTTGTGCTATTATAGGACAGTAATAGGTACAGTACAGAGACACTGTGTCATGGGAGAGGTGGGTGTCACTGCACGTCACTCCCAAGAACAGGAGTACAATTGGGGGGTGGGGGGGTGCTGGAGATTGGTAAGAGGTGGATCCTGTCCTGGATGATGCAGTTGCCTGATGATGGTCCACTTGACTGGGACAACCTGGCAATCATGGAGGGTCCTTCAACTACACCGGTACCACAGGAATGAATAAATATATAGAGGGGGGGTAGACAGCGAGAGTGAGAGAGAAGACAGAAAAAGAGAGACAGAAAGAGAGAGACATCCATTTAAAAACAAAGATCACAATCCTATTATTCCACTCCATTTAATGTGTCCCTTTATAACAGTACTGTTATACCATAGAGAATAACTACTGGCTGGCCAATTATTAATCTAGCTGCACGTGCCAAAGGGGACCTGTGATGGGGACCTTGGATAGTCAGGGCTGGCACCAGACTGAATCAGTTGGACGGGCATTTGATGTCGATAGGTGGGCACGTTTTTTTCACGGGTCCGCCTATGTGTGCATGTTGCCATACTTTTTTGGCCAGACAGAATCAGATACATGGGCTACACATACTGAGAGGCGCATTGTTTCGCTTGCTCGGATGCTTTATCAGAGATTGGCGCTTCTTTCTGTCGGCGAGCAGGGAGGTATGGTAGAGCGGGTCAGGCCCCCTAAGGCCCACCCATAACGAAAGCCCTGTGGAGAGTACAGGTTCATGCTTTATCACAATAGCAGGTGCAGCTCTGAGGGTGGCTGCATGCCAATATTAAATTACCTGTAAGAAAGAATAACACAAACAGAAGGCTAAACATCTCTGTCTGACGTTAACCTCTTGAACGTTACGGCAAGATTTAGATTTTTGCCTAAATAGACTAGTAATGCTGCATAGTTCTAGAAAGTTCTGGAACTCACCTTTCTGGTAAAAAATTGTTATACATTGCTGAGGTGCACTCACTTTTGAAGACACAAGCTCAAATACACAGTACAAATATTATGAAAAAAAATATATTTTTTAAACATACAGTCCCTTCAGAAAGTGTCCATACCCCTTGACGTGTTCCACATTTTGTTGTGTTACAGCCTGAATTCAAAATGGATTAAATACATTTTTCTTCTCACCCATCTACACACAATACCCCATAATGACAAATTGAAAACATGTTTTTTATAAATGTTTATCTCATTTCCATAAGTATTCACACCCCTGAGTCTAATTCAGACTTTGTAGAAGCACCTTTGGCAGTGATTACAGCTGTGAGTCTCTAAGAGCTTTCCACACCTGGATTGTGCAACATTTACCCATTATTATTTTCAAAATTCTTCAAGCTCTGTCAAATTGATTGTTGATCCTTGCTAGACAACCATTGTCATGTCTTGCCAGAGATGTTCAAGTAGATTTAAGTCAAAACTGTAACTCGGCCACTCAGGAACATTCAATGTCGTCTTGGTAAGCAACTCCAGTGTAGATTTGGCCTTGTGCTTTATTGGATTTCAGGACAAAAAGATAATAAGTATTACTTTAGTGCCTTGTTGCAAGCAGGATGCATGTTTTGGAATATTTTTATTCTGTACAGGCTTCCTTCTTTTCACTCTGTCAATTAGGTTACTATTGTGGAGTAACTAAAATGTTGTTGATCCATCATCAGTTTTCTCCTATCACAGCCACTAAACTCTGTAACTGTTTTAAAGTCAACATTGGCCTCATGGTGAAATCCCTGAGCGGTTTCCTTCCTCTCCGGCAACTGAGTTAGGAAGGACGCCTGTATCTTTGTAGTGACTGGGTGTATTGATACACCATCCAAAGTGTAATTAATAACATGCTCAAAGGGATATTTAATGTCTGCTTTTTAAATGTTTTACCCATCTACCAATAGGTGCCCCTCTTTGCGAGGCATTGGAAAACCTCCCTGGACTCTGTGGTTGAATCTGTGTTTGAAATTCACTGCTCGCCTGAGGGACCTTACAGATAATTGTATGTGTGGGGTACAGAGATGAGGTAGTCATTAAAAAATCATGTTAAAAACTATTATTACACACAGAGTGAGTCTATGCAACTTATTATGTGACTTGGCAAGCACATTTTTACTCCTGAACTTATTTAGACTTGCCATAACAAAGGGGTTGAATACTTATTGACTGGCATTTCAGCTTTTCAGTTTTAATTCATTTGTAAAACAAATTTAAAAAACATAATTCCACTTTGACATTATGGGGTATTGTGCATAGGCCACTGACAGAAAAATCTCAATTTAATCAATTTTAAATGCAGGCTGTAACACACAAAATGTAGAAAAGGTCAAGGGGTGTGAATACTTTCTGAAGGCACTGTATATGATTTTTTTCCTATTCAACAAAAGCGGGGCAATAGGGCTTGAAATGACTGAAACACTTTCTAAATATAGTAACTATCAAATTATAAATGACTTACTATAACATTTGACCTGTTTTATAACTGTAAAATAAATATGATCATATTTAGTGACAGTACAAATTTGGCACCATTTCATATAACTGACAGAGCATTTTATGCAAAGCCTCCTCTGAGCGACGCAGAGACACCATTCGAATGTCTGCTGACTCGATAAAACTTCAGCTTCAGAAAGTGGTTGTGTTTCAATTCTACGAAATTATTACAAGTATTTCTTCATGTTGAGAGCTCTAAATCCGGCTGAGAATATCACAGCGATCCCCAAAATCCCCCACCTCCAAGCCCCCCTCCATAAACCCACAAGCACGCACACACACACACACACACTCACCCAAACCCCCACCCCGCCCAACAGATACCTCGCCAAACAGCTTTGTGGGAATGTTGCACAACACAAGTGCCACCACACACAGTGGAGTACCGGTCTAAGATTTCAGTTCAGCAGCATTCTTTTGACTCCCCCAGTTTCAGTGATTACTGATGTTGAGAAGCTGCCAACCTGCCAGCAACCTGCCAGATAGGCGGGGTGGATGGCATGTCTCAGGGGTAATGTGTGGGACAAGGTAGTACATAAGCCTGGGATCATAAATAATCAGATGACAGACAACAAAAACAAAGCTCAGAACTATAGTTAATGTGATTCGATCAGGATTAAGGAATTAAGGAGTGTGTTGACTCCAATATTTATATATGTTTACTTTAATCCATCATAACAATAAGGTACCATATGACACGGTTGAAATCCACAATATAAAGAATGCAAAACCTACACACAGCCATCCATTGTCCATTGTTGTACCAGACTCATATGCATTACATCACCTAGCTCCGGTATAAACACGCCAACGCATCCGATACTATGACTATGGCATAATTCAGACTTTGTAACCATTTTGACCCATCCCTGGCCTTTCTTTATAAACATCCATCAGCTATCCATCAGTGAGATATTTGGAGTGTTTGGCACATTGACTTGGATTAGGCCCTGGCTTAGTCAGTGTTTACAATGACTGAGTCAGTCGAACACTCTACCAAGCAAAACAGTTCACGTTTGATGTTGTACATTGTCTCCAAGGAACAGTGTGTCTCGGGCTTGTTGACAGTAGAGCTATTAGTTCTGGTTTCAGATGACTGTAGGAAATCACAGTTGCTGCTGACCTGACCTGGTTCACTGTGGTAAAAAGTGTACTGCTGTTTGCGGCCAATGTTCTATACCAACTGATTCAGCTGATCACCAATACTTTGATTAGCTGAATCAGGGGTATTACTGCTGGGCTGAAATAAAAGCTCTCCAGGACTAGGAGAGAAGAACACAAGCCTACAGTCCCGTGTAGCTCAGTTGGTAGAACATGGCGTTTGCAACGCCAGGTTTGTGGGTTCGTTTCCCACGAAAAAAATAAAAATAAAATGTATGCACTCACTAACTGTAAGTCGCTCTGGATAAGAGCGTCTGCTATATGACTAAAATGTAAAAAAATGTACAGTAGAACTCGAGCTGAACTATTAACCTGCCCAGTGCAGTAGCTGTGACAACTGTCTCACAAAGCAGTGGTAATATTCTAGAGATTAGTGTCAGTCTGGTAAGCTGACAGATCAGACGGGTGAATAAACATTTAATGTTCATGTCAAAATGATTTTGGATGTCTCAGAGTCAATGGAGTGTTCTAATGTGGCCTGGCTTTGGCAGGTTTCCCCTACCATATGAGCACAAGTCCCAACTACAATCACCCCATTAGCCCTTTGTGGTTTGTTTCTAGTAAGTCTGTAGTTGACATGCCAAGACTGGTTGGCATGGCAGGTGAAAGTTGTGTATTGTTGTTGGCACATTATTTACACTCCCACTGTGACTCATGTTGTGAAGTTGAAGTGCCGGTTTCCTCTGTGTGTGTGTGGTGCCGTTACTGTTGGAGGTACTCTACCTGTGGTTATAGTAGAAGGAGAGCAGGCCCACACCTCAGCAGACACAGAGTTATCCTGGAATACCACACTCTCACCTGGGGAAGATGGAGTGACTGAGGAAAAGGAGGAGAGGAAGAAAGGAGGAGGAGGAAGGGGATGATGAGTAGTGGGTGTGTGTAGAGAGGTATAGTATAGTTGTATAAAAAATGGACAATATGATAGATGATAATTGAGAAGGAAAGGAGAGAGGAGAGAAGGAGTGAGGGAGTAGAGAAAATGAGGTGTGGGTGGAAAGAGGTGGAGAAAAAAAAAATTACATACAGAAGTTCTAGTGAATCTATTAAAATAGCCCCAAGCTTATGATCAGGCATGCAGAAGGAACAAATCAATTATGATCAGGCATGCGGAAGGAACAAATCAATTGTGATCCATTTTCCTCCAGCACTTCCTTGAAATAATGCCTCCTTACATTCTTCTCTACCCCTCATCTTTCACAGCGCCCTAACTGTGTCATAGGTATTGATGCATTATGGTTCCCCTTGGCTAGCTAGGTACAGAGACTAGAGTTGAATAGGGCCTTGATCCATCTGAGTCATTGTGGTATACTTAACAGGTGTTGGAGATAATGCCACCATTGTGCTTCTATGTACACTGTCGTATCGGTTAAAGTAATTTAAAAAGAAAAATGTTTTATTGCCATTTGTGCTCAAAACAGGTTTTTCATCCCAGTCTCTATTGGAGCAGGTTTCATTCAATCCATCTTCCTTAAAAGTAGAGAGGGGTTTCAATACCTTGAGGTCTTTCACCAGCTCTATGAAGACACTCTGTCCGTTGCTCTTTATGCTTATTGTATCCCTCGCTTTACCTTAAAGCCCGAAATGTGTGGTAATGGTGATCAACTGTATTTTCACTTCTTTAGAGCGTGTGGGGAAAGAAGTTAGTTTAGAAGATTCAGAAAATATCAATTTACTAAGAAATCGCACTACTGCACTGTTGTACAAGGACTACTTAAAATATTGATGACAACAATATCATCTTTTGAGAGCAATCTTTTATTTCCCCACATCCAATGTCTAAGAATTTAGAGAAAATTCTAGCAGGTCTGCAGACTAATATTAGAATCATTCAAACTGTGTTAAGTGTAAGTGAGTGTGTAGACCTATGTGATGGTGGTGTGTTATTGAATAGTTACCCATTTCGTGGTAAAGCGACCCCTGCTTCGCTGTGACCAAATGGGATTTTCTGGGCGAGGGCACCTCGATCTTCATCAGGTCATCACAACACTGCTTCCACTGACCTGCAGAGTGAGAAGTAGACATGTCTTTGTAAAATAAATTTATTGAAATGTTACTATTATTTTCTTTGTAGCATATGTTCAGCTTCTTGGTGAAATGTACCCCTCATCCACTTCAATTTAAATACAGTTAATTTACATTATCTTTATGTGTTCTTTACCCCACACAATCCATCCCTTTTTCCAAGAAGGAAGAAGACCGAGTAGTATGGCAAGGAGATTATTTAATTTCAGTATAATGCCAATCAAGCAACATTCTCCAGACAGATTTTCATAATTAATATGCATTGGCATGGCCTTGCGCATGCATTACCCCTGTATTCCAGAAGTCAGGCCTCTCTCAGCATATTAAGACAAACCTCAACACCTGTCGCTATACGTGTGCCAGATAATTCAGTGTCTGTATTAACACTAAGTAATTTACCCTCCAACTACCTAATAGCACCGTTTCAGAAGAACAGAAGAATTTTCAGCTCCAGAATGATTGCGGTGATGGCGCAGGTAAAGTGTGTGTGGATATGTTTGTGTGCGTGTGTGTGCGTGCATTTGTGTGCATGTGCAAGCAATTTCTGGTATGTGTGTAATGCATGCCATCTCTGAGATACACAATATTCCACCAGGGCTGCTTTTTTATGATGAACATTTGTATAGATTTTTCACAGACAACAGAAAACGGATACCAACAATTAGGACACACCACCAGGTTTTTTTATATCCCTTAACTCTTCAGAACCTTTTTATTTCCCAGCCATTTCCCTGCTTCTATTGGAATGCTGCTCTGGCTTGGCTTCAGCTTCCAAACAAGGCAGAGAACAAAAATGCTACAGAAGGAATGCAGGAAGTGAAACCCAGAAAGACCTGGTCAAAATAGCATCTTGGGTTTAACAGACAATCTGTGTACATTGCATGCTTCAAGATTTCCACCATTGTTCCTGTACCCAAGAAAGCAAAGGTAACTGAACTAAATTACTATCGCCCTGTAGCACTCACTTCTGTTATCATGAAGTGCTCTGAGAGACTAGTCAAGGATCATATCACCTCAACCTCACCTGACAATCTAGACCCACTTCAATTTGTTTACCGCCCCAATAGATCTACAGATGATGCAATCGCCATCACACTGCCCTGTCCCATCTGGACAAGAGGAATACCTATGTCAGAATGCTGTTCATTGACTTTAGCTCAGCCTTCAACACCATAGTACCCTCCAAGCTCATTATTAAGCTCAGGGCCTTGGGTCTGAACCCCGCCCTGTGCAACTGGGTCCTGGACTTCCTGACGGGACGGGACGGGACCCTTGTGGGGTCCCTGTGTTGCGGATCAGCGAAGTGGAGGTGTTGTTTCCTACCTTCACCACCGGGGGATGGCCGATGAGACCAAAATGGAGCTCTTTGGCATCAACTCAACTCGCCGTATTTGGAGGAGGAGGAATACTGCCTATGACCCCAAGAACACCATCCCCACCGTCAAACATGGAGGTGGAAACAATATGCTTTGGGGGTGTTTCTGCTAAGGGCACAAAACTTCACCGCATCAAAGGGACGATGGACGGGGCCATGTACCGTCAAATCTTGGGTGATACCTCCTTCCCTCAGCCAGGGCATTGAAAATGTGTCGTGGATGGGTATTCCAGCATGACAATGACCCAAAACACACGGCCAAGGCAACAAAGGAGTGGCTCAAGAAGAAGCACATTAAGGTCCTGGAGTGGCCTAGCCAGTCTCTAGACCTTAATCCCATAGAAAATCTGTGGAGGGAGCTGAAGGTTTGAGTTGCCAAACGTCAGCCTCGAAACCTTAATGACTTGGAGAAGATCTGCAAAGAGGAGTGGGACAAAATCCCTCCTGAGATGTGTGCAAACCTGGTGGCCAACTACAAGAAACGTCTGACCTCTGTGATTGCCAACAAGGGTTTTGCCACCAAGTATTAAGTCATGTTTTGCAGAGGGGTCAAATCCTTATTTCCCTCATTAAAATGCAAATCAATTTATAACATTTTTGACATGTGTTTTTCTGGATATTTTTGTTGTTATTCTGTCTCTCACTGTTCAAATAAACCTACCATTAAAATTATAGCCTGATCATTTCTTTGTCAGTGAGCAAACGTACAAAATCAAATACTTTTTTTCCCTCACTGTATATACACTGGGGCATGGTCAGAAATTACTATAGGACCAATAGTACATGACTGGACAACATGCATGTAACTAGAGGGCATAAGAAAATAGTCCAACCTAGAATATTAATTATGGGGTCTAGAGTAGAAAGTATAGTCTCTGACATTTGGATTTAGCACTCTCCATACGTCTACTAAACCAGATGAATCACAAACGCTTCTGAGAGCATTTGAGGCTCTATGATTCGAGACTGGAGCAGTTGATGATTTATCCAATGTACCCAAAGTACAATTCAAATCTCCTGAAATAAACCCAAGTCCCTTGCAGTGTTGATTAAATAACAAAATCATATCAGACATACATTTGGGGTGGGGGGGGTGGGGGAGTCTGAGTTCAGGCTTTATACATTTAGTATAGTAATATGTTGACCAAGTATATTACCTGTAATCAAAATAAATCGTCCTTAAGGGTCTGTATCTTGGTGCTCAAATATAAATGGGACATTTTTAATTTACAAGGATGGCAGTGCATCTTTTGTTTGAACTAAAATAAGAAAAGTACACCTGGCTCACCCAGTCCCTCTTCAGCTTAGCATGTTCTGTTGAAGATAAATGGGTCTCCTATAGCATAGCATTTGAAACCCTTTCCTTTTTTAAGAATGATAGAATTGTCTTCCTCTTGACCACATGCCCACTGCCCCAAACATTCCAGGAGACTGCTTTAATTGAACTGTTTGTGTTACAGTAGTATTAAAGAATAACTTAACCCAGACTGAGTAGTGCATCACAAAAACAAAATAATGAATAAGACATTTGTGTAATCCCAAACAAAAAATTTGAAAACCCCTACTGCAGAGTCCCCAAATGAAACGACAGACCCCAAAAACGGTACCTACCCTGTTTTCTGTCACATTACTAACAGGAAGCCCACTAAGGGTTTTTAAGAAGAAAAAAAAGTTTAACTATGTCCTATGTTGAATAAAGGGGAATTAACATAGATCTATGGACGTGGATGAAAAATGAATAACCTAATCTTTTAAATTGTCCTAAGCATTAAATCGCTATTGCACTCATATGCACTTGCCCAAACACACACACACCATACAGTCACATGTAGCCTAGCCTATATAAATCAATAAAAAAATACAAATTGCAGGCCTAAAGTAAATGAATATAGCCTAGTAATTATGCCTCTTTGCCTACCTTGAGGCCCAACTAAAGGAGCAAATTAACAGGAACGTCATTGGGCTTTGGCTTATTCATTCATGAAAAAGAACCTCAGTTCTATAAATCAAAAGCTTAGTTACATTACACCATAACACTTATTAACGATTACTTTGTATACCATGGCATGGTAGACGGTTCCATCCCGAGGTAGTCATCTATATGCGGTGCATGGACTGCCCAAATAAGGCAAATAAAAGTTATGCACGTTCACG
>NW_028162855.1:0-71286 GCF_964263955.1 Coregonus lavaretus
AAGCTGGTCAATGGGCTGCTGAATGAGACTTTACAATTCATATATCCCAAACACACACACACACACACACACACATTTTTACATTTTAGTCATTTAGCAGACGCTCTTATCCAGAGCGACTTACAGTTAGTGAGTGCATACATTTTTTTTTTCATACTGGCCCCCCGTGGGAATCGAACCCACAACGCCATGCTCTACCACACACACACACACACACACACACACACACACACACACACACACACACACACACACACACACACACACACACACACACACACACACACACACACACACACCCAGCCACACAGACAGACAGACAGACAGACAGACAGACAGACAGACAGACAGACAGACAGACAGACACACACACACACACACATATACACACACACACAAATGCACACACACATTCACAGCCATTTAAAGTATAATGAGTTACCAAAGCCAATTCTTTCTAGATATTTGACCTCTTTTCATATGAATGCACATGAATGACTACCCTCTCATCCCCACCCTGCTGACCCCTGGCTGCGTTACAGTACATCATTACTACATCATTAAAATAAAGCTGTTTCTACATACACCACCAGTCAAAAGTTTTAGAACACCTACTCATTCAAGGGTTTTTCTTTATTTTTACTATTATCTACAATGTAGAATAATAGTGAAGATATCAAAACTATGACATAACACATATGGAATCATGTAGTGACCAAAAAAGTGTTAAACAAATCAAAATACATTTTATATTTGAGATTCATGAAATAGCCACCCTTTGCCTTGATGACAGTTTTGCAGCATCTTGGCATTCTCTCAACCAGCTTCATGAGGTAGTCACCTGGAATGTATTTAAATTAACAGGTGTGCCTTCTTAAAAGTTAATTTGTGGAATATATTTCCTTCTTAATGTGTTTGAGCCAATCAGTTATGTTCTGACAAGGTATGGGGGGGGGGGGGGGGGGTATACAGAAGATAGCCCTACTTGGTAAAAGACCAAGTCCATATTATGGCAAGAACAGCTCAAATAAGCAAAGAGAAACAACAGTCCATCATTACTTTAAGACATGAAGGTCAGTCAATACGGAACATTTTAAGAACTTTGAATGTTTCTTCAAGTGCAGTTGCAAAAACCATCAAGCGCTATGATGAAACTGGCTCTCATGAGGACCGCCACAGGAATGGAAGACCCAGAGTTACCTCTACTGCAGAGGATAAGTTCATTAGAGTTACCAGCCTCAGAAACTGCAGCGCAAATATATGCTTCAGAGTTCAAGTCACATACACATCTCAACATCAACTGTTCAGAGGAGACTGTGTGAATCAGGCCTAAATGGTTGAATTGCTGCAAAGAAACCACTACTAAAGGACACCAATAAGAATAAGAGACTTGCTTGGGCCAAGAAACACAAGCAATGGACATTAGACCGGTGGAAATGTGTCCTTTGGTCTGGAGTCCAAATTGGAGATTTTGGTTTCCAACCGCCGTATCTTTGTGGGAGCGGATGATCTCCACATGTGTAGTTCCCACCGTAAAGCATGGAGGAGGATGTGTTATGGTGTGGGGGTCCTTTGCTGGTGACACTGTCTGTGATTTATTTAGAATTCATGGCACACTTAACCAGCATGGCTACCACATCATTCTGCAGCGATACGCCATCCCATCTGTTTTGGGCCCATCATTTGTTTTTCAACAGGACAATGACCCAACACACCTCCAGGCTGTGTAAGGAGAGTGATGGAGTGCTGCATCAGATGACCTGGCCTCCACGATCCCCTGACCTCTACCAAATTGAGATGGTTTGGGATTATTAACCAACACCTAATAGGTTAGAAAGGAGAAAGATTTGAAGTTGATTGATAGCTGTCATCCAAACAGAATCTATAATAGGCTGTCGAAATTGTAGAAATATAACCTATTAATTATATTTCTATGGTTGAAACATTTCTTACTGCACTCCATGTACTTGACATGCACCTCCAGACACACACATGCTTTATGCTAAATGATATGTTCTAAATGTTCTAGATGAAATAATGTAATGCATTTATAACAGCTTCGTTATTTGAATCATCACAGGAAATGGAGGTAAGAGTGCATCGTTCCTGATTATCTTCCTCTCTCCATCCCTCCCTCTCTTCTTCCTGACATTTTGTCAAACAGATGAGTAGGAAATGTGATTCATGAAATGTCGGGCTGAGAGAGATGGAAGTACTCATTACTGACTCCCAGGAGACAACAATACACCAGGTTTCAGAAAGGAGGAGAGGAGGAGGGAGGAGAAGCCGAAAGAGAGAGAGGGGGAAAAGGAAGCGAATGAAAGTGTTTGACTTTCTTCTACCTTTCTTACGAAATTTTGGCTGCAAAGATAATCCAGTTCAGAGTGTAGAGGGCGAATAATAGGATAAGGCTGGGAAATAAGAGAGAGAGAGAGAGAGAGAGAGAGAGAGAGAGAGAGAGAGAGAGAGAGAGAGAGAGAGAGAGAGAGATGCAGTATCCATTTGATGTTTGGCACTGCAATGCATCATGGAAGGAAATTCAAAGGATTCTGTTAAAAACACATTACATGCGCAATATAAAATAAAATAATGAACTTAAAGAAATAAAGATCAAGTGATTTCATACGTGGCCCCAACTTCAGAGAATAAACTTGGCTGAGGAACAGATTTTTTAACTCAAAGCTCGCAAATTACCCTTACACTGCAGGATGTCAGCATCTGGGACTTAGATAAGTGACTGACAGTCAAGTGGACCAATCAGTGAAGAGTTATCAGGGTGAGCAATTGGGCTCATCCAATCCCAACACACACATGCATTACAGCGCCTAAGCCACAATCCAACAACAGTGAGACAAGAGGCAAGCAAGCATACAGTATAATCTTCAGTATAATGACATGCAACACCAGCCATTAGAATAGCAGATAAACACATAACATTATGAGGATCCTAATGAGGAATCACAAGATGAAGACAATGACTGCAGAACTGTGTGTGTGTGTGTGTGTGTCTGTATATATGTGGGTGTGTGTGCTTGTGTGTGTGTGTTTTGACTCACATATGCTGGCCCACATTGTGCCATCTGGCAGTGGTCACAGACTGTAAATAACCAGACCCTTTCAATAGGTATTTTATTTTGTATTATGTTCTCCTCTCTGTTGAAAACAGTCAAGTTAGGCTTGAGGCTCAGGCCTTGACATCTCTTTCTATTCAGAGTTCTGCTGAAGAGTTTGAAAACCCTGGGCGTTTCTATCAAAGAGAAGCGCTTCATTGTGATCAAAGTGGATAAAGGGCTGGGGTTCAGATCTATAACTTCTGATCACAGAAGAGCTAGCCTCCCTGTTCACACCTCTAAACTGTGAAGGCGTTAGATAACCCTTTCAACCACATCTAGATTGTATAATTGTAGCATAGTGCCTTCAATCAGAAACACACAGTATGTTACAGGGCCATAAATTTTACAACTCTACATTTTAGTCGTTTAGCAGAAGCTCTTATCCAGAGCAACTTACAGCACGTGCATACACTTTCATACTAGACCCCTGTGGGAATTGAACATACAACCCTGGCGTTGCAAGCTCTACCAACTGAGCCACACGGGACCTGAGCAGACAAACTGTTGGCCCTATCTATCTCCAGGATACAGATACAGCCCTGAGGGTTTCCTGGTCAGATAAGACAACAGAAAGGGCTGACATAAGCTTGCCTCTGTGTACTGACTGAATCCCCAACCTGGCCCCATTTCCATCATAACCTTCTAATCATCCCATATCACTCCTCACCTCTCCACCATGATAGCTGATATGTGGTGAGCATTTGGGGACTAATGGTTGCCGTGCATCATCCTAGGTGATGGATGAGGTGAGTTTCCACCTTACAGCACTTTGAACATCTGGTAAGGCGCTATATAAATGCAATCAATTACTATTTATTACTATTCATCGTTATAAGACTTGCTATAAAATACAAGTAGACAGCCGGCCAACACATTTGTATTGTATTAACCAGAGGTGGATCATGTATGTGGATCCTTTATGGCTCAGTTGGTAGAGCATGATGCTTGTGACGTTTGGACAGTGGGTTCGATTGCCAGGGCAACCACTATGTAAAATGTATGATGATAGTGTCTGCTAAATGGCATTTACTATTATATTACATGTGGAGTGTTATGTGATTGCACTCATCAGACTGGAGATTCATATTCAATTTGCTCTGAGTGGAATCACTTAAATTCTAACCACATAGGATAGGGCAACATTTGGAGGATTCAGGCTCTGCATCCCAAATGGCACCCTATTCCGCATCCCAAATGGCACCCTATTCCCTATGTAGTGCACTACTTTTGACCTAGGCCTATAGGGCTCTGGTCAAAAGTAGTGTACTAAATATGGTATAGGGTACCACTTGGGATGCAATGTGTTTTTTTGTTTAATTTTTTTCTTCTAAGAAACGTAATCCTCTGAATGTGAAAAAAGTTCCAGCAGAAGTTGATGAACGGGAGGATGAGCATACGGTGACTAAACAAAATCTCAGGAGGATAGGAATAAAACACAAGCGATAAAACGAGAGAAGAGGGGAAACAGAGAAGGGGAGAAAGGTTAACAAAACAGAGAGAGACCCCCCCCCCACCAGTTGCCTGCACAAACGCATGCATACACTCTCGAAAATGCAGGCATGCGTGCATGGACACACGCACAGACACACACACACACACACACACACAAACACCACCCCCAAAAATCTAATCAGCTTAGCCCAGCCTGGAGCGGTGGATGTTCTCCCCACCAGTATGTGTGATAAGCCTACTGGCATTTCTGCACAGCTGCGGGCATTTTAGTGGCCCTCCAGGGTAGATTGGCACATGTGTGTGTGGAGGGTAGGCCGGGAACCAAAATCTCTCTGTCTCTCTCTCTCTCTCGCTCTCTGTCTCTCTCTCTCTCTCAATTCAATCTCAATTTCAATTTTAGGGCTTTATTGGCATGGGAAACGTATGTTAACATTGCCAAAGCAAGTGAAGTAGATAGTAAACAAAAGTGAAATAAACAAATATTAACAGTAAACATTACACTCAGAAGTTCCAAAAGAATAAAGACATTTCAAATGTCATATTATGCATATATACAGTGTTGTAACAATGTGCAAATAGTTAAAGTACAAATGGGAAAATAAATAAACATAAATATGGGTTGTATTTACAATGGTGTTTGTTATTCACTGGTTGCCCTTTTCTTGTGGCAACAGGTCACAAATATTGCAGCTGTGATGGCACAATGTGGGCTCTTACCCAATAGATATGGGAGTTTATCAAAATGGGTTTGTTTTCGAATTCTTTGTGGATCGCTGTAATCTGAGGGAAATGTGTGTCTCTAATATCATCATACATTTGGCAGGAGGATAGGAAGTGCAGCTCAGTTTCCACCTTGTTGTGTGGGCAGTGTGGACATAGCCTATCTTCTCTTGAGAGCCAGGTCTGCCTATGGCGGCCTTTCTCAATAGCAAGGCTATAAACACTGAGTCTGTACATAGTCAAAGCTTTCCTTAAATTTGGGTCAGTCACAGTGGTCAGGTATTCTGCCACTGTGTTCTCTCTGTTTAGGGCCAAATAGCGTTCTAGTTTGCTCTGTTTTTTAGTTCATTCTTTCCAATGTGTCAAGTAATTATCTTTTTGTTTTCTCATGATTTGGTTGGGTCTAATTGTGTTGTTGTTGTCTCTCTCTCTCTCTCTCTCTTTCTCCATGCTGGGAGTGTTTGGTGCATGCTGGGAATTGTTTGAGTGAGTGCTAACTGCGAGTGTTGTGTAGAGTTAGATATCCTGGGTTTTCTTTCGGTTTTCCTTTTCTTGGTGATATCCTTTTTTCTTCTATGCATGATTAAGGTTATTATTTCTATTTTCTTGTTGTGGTAGAATTAAGTATATTGTTTTTCGTGTCGAAATTACCCTGATTTTGGTGGGGATGGCGGCCCGAATGGGGACGCCGTCCCTGTCACTTCGGCACTGCTTTAGGTGTGTTACTGAAGCTACTGTCACGGTGGATGAGTTTCTGGTCACAGTAGGAGAGAAGGTAGGATATGAGAATGTTGCTTATGCGTCACGGATGAATAAAGCGGTGGTGGTATTTCTTAAAGAAGAGCGCCTTGTTGATCGTATGGTTGAGCATGGCGTACTTCTTAAAGGAATGTTTATTCAAGTTACGCCGCTTTTTTCTCCGTCAACAAGGGTAACGATTTCAAATGTACCGCCGTTTATTCCAAATGAGCTATTGGAGCGCGAGTTATTGCGCTTTGGGAAGTTTGCAAGTTCAATTAAGGTTGTCCCGTTGGGTTGCAAACACCCGGCGATGAAACAGGTTATGTCGTTTCGGCGACAGGTGTTTATGTTTTTGGACTCACCGGAGCAGACTTTGGAGTTATCGTTTAAAGTCAAGTATGACAATAGACTGCATATGGCTTATGCTAGTACGGGTAGTCAATGGTGTTTTGAGTGTGGGGATGTTGGTCATAAGCGATATGCTTGCCCGAAAAGGGAGAAGGCATAGGGAGGGGCGCAGGTGGTCCTCGTAACGCCTGGGCCCACTGATGTAGGGAGAGGTGAGCTGACAGCGGTAGAGCAGCCACAAGCATCAGTTGCTGAGGAACAAGTTGTCCATGTTGAGGGCACAGAGTTGCAACTTGTACCAGAGGGAAATGTTATGCTGCAGAAATTTTTTGTTGTAGAAGGTAAGGATGGATCTGAAGAGCCATTTCCTCAGACTGGTGAGGAGGTGCCCAGTACGAGTGCTGGGGTACAGGAGGGGGTTCATGTGGAGCTAATCTCCCAGGTAGTGGAGGAGATGCCCACTACAAGTAATGGGTTACAGGAGGGGGTTCATGTGGAGCTAATCTCCCAGGTAGTAGATGAGATGCCCACTATGAGTGCTGGGGTACAGGGGGGGGGGGGGGGGGGTTCATGTGGAGCTACGTTCCCAGGTAGTGGAGGAGATGCCCACTACGAGTAATGGGGTTCAGGTGAGGCTAGTCTCCCAGGTAGTGGAGGAGATGCCCACTACGAGTAATGGGGTACAGGAGGGGGTTCATGTGGAGCTAGGCTCCCAGGTAGTGGAGGACATGCCCACTACGAGTAATGGGGTTCAGGTGGGGCTAGTCTCCCAGGTAGTGGAGGCGATGCCTGGTACGAGTGATGGGGTGCAAGTGGGGAGTGTTGAAAGGGATGTGGTAGAGGGGAGTCAGTGGTCTGTGGCCTCAGTTGAGGAGGATCAGGAGAAGGATATGGATATCTCTCTTGATACGATATCAGCTGGTGAGGACTCAATTTATGATCTAGAGGAGGTAAATGGGTTTCTGGATCAGACTTTTGGGAAATCTGTCAAATTGGCAGATTATTTTGATGTTGATATTTTTGTGAGGTCAGCTGTGATGTTACAGAAGATGGTGGGGTTAGACCAGTTGAGTGAGAAGAAGCGGTTTCGCTTGAGGAAGTGTGTTGCTGCTGTTGCAGCAGCAAAAGGTGGTGGGAAACGTGGTCAGGTTAAGAGAACATTTAAATAATGATGATGATTATGCCTCATAGGGTGTTTTATTCTCTTTGTCTGGTTTCTCTGTGGTATCTTCTGCTTTTCCTTTTTATTTTCTATATGGAGATACTAAGGGTAGGTTCTCTCAATATTAATGGGGGAGGGACAGGAATAAGAGGGCTTGGGTATTAGAAGTAATAAAACAGAAAAGGCTTAATGTAGTTTTCCTACAGTAGACACATAGTGATGAGGAAAAAGTTTTGGGAAAAATGGAGGGTTACAAAAGGGAATTTTGAGTCCTTGAGACAATGGTGGGAGGTTAGGAAGGCCCAAATACGTGTGTTTGTCAACAGTATACTGCTCTGTCTCGAATTGAAGTTAAAGAGACTATCAGGGCCCTTGAACAGGACATCAAATCTATTTGAATTGAAATTGCTCACTCAGAATGACCCCGGACTAGTCATGAACTTACAGGACAAGAAACATGAACTGAGGTTGTTTCTGCATGAAAGAGTGAAGGGTGCCTTGATTAGGTCTCGTTTCGCTTCCCTCAAGGATATGGATGCTCCTAGCGCTTTAAAAAAAAACCTAGGACAGTCGACATTGCAACGTAAACAGATGGTCTGCCTTCGTCTCCCTGATGGGAAGGCGACCACGGATGACAGTGAAATGCGTCAACATGCCGTGGATTTCTACTCTGCCCTCTATAAGGCGGAGGATTGTGACTCTCTGTGTACTGAACAGTTGTTACACGGTCTTCCTCAATTGGGACCTCAGCAAAGAGTCGTATTGGACTCTGACATTACACTGCAAGAGCTGTCCACAGCAGTTATGCAGCTCTCAACAGGCCGAGCCCCTGGCATTGATGGTTTACCATCTGAGTTTTATAAGCACTTTTGGGGGTCTATTGGGGAGGATTTTTATGAAGTGGTGTGTGAATCTTTTCATGAGGGCTCTCTTCCTGTATCTTGTCAACGTGCGGTACTTTCACTGTTGCCAAAAAAGGGGGATTTGGCTCTCATAAAAATTTGGAGACCTGTTGCTTTACTGTGTGCAGAATATAAAATTGTTTCTAAATGTCTCTCAAACAGGTTGAAATAGTATCTGGGATTGTTGGTCCACAAGGACCAGTCCTACTGTGTACCTGATCGCTCTATTGTTGACAACTTGTTTCTAATAAGAGATGTTTTAGACATTTGTAAACTGTCTGATGTAAATGTGGGTTTACTTTCTTTGGATCAGGAGAAGGCTTTTGATCGTGTGGACCACCAGTACTTGTTTAAAACAATGAAAGCCTTTGGGTTTGGGGATGTTTTTTTGTCTTGGATGAATTTACTGTATGCTGGGGCCTCGTGTATGGGGAAGGTGGGGGGTGGTTTGAGTTGCCCCATCCCTGTCCAAAGGGGCATCAGGCAGGGATGTCCAATTTCAGGGCAGTTATATAGTCTGGCGATTGAACCAATGCTTTGTTTTTAAAGAGCGAAGCTTATTGGTTTCTCTGTGCCAGGTGTGATGAAGGGTCCCACGATAGCACTGTCTGCGTATGCAGATGACGTGACAGTTTTTATTACAGGGGGTGAGGATGTTTAGGTTCTCTCAAACGCTTTAAAGGTGTATGAGGGGGCCTCCTCAGCTAGAGTTAATTGGGGAAAGAGTGAAGCGCTGTGGGTAGGTCAGCTTCAGATGGGGTCCGCTCCACGGTTACCAGGGGGGCTTCAATGGGGCAGAGATGGGATGAAGACTTTGGGGGTTTTTCTAGGCTCCGATGTCTTTCAGAAAAAGAACTGGGAGGGTGTAGTGGAGAAAGTGTGTGCCAGACTGTCAAGATGGAAATGGGTGCTGCCCCAACTGTCTTATAGGGGAAGGGTACTGGTAGCTAATAATCTTGTTGCCTCTACCCTGTGGCATAGACTAATGATTTTGCAGCCACCAAAGGGTCTGATACAAGAGCTTCAGAGGACCCTTGTCAATTTCTTCTGGTCTTGACAACACTGGATTAAAGCTGCAGCCCTGTACCTGCCACTGCACGAGGGTGGGCAAGGCCTGGTGGACATTTCCTCTAGGATCATGGCTTTCCGGCTTCAAGCAGCCCAGAGACTGTTGTACAGTGACGGTTCTAGCTGGGTTGACACAGCCTACACATTGATGAGGAGAGCGGGCTGTTTAGGCTTAGACAAGCACCTTTTCCTCTTAAAGCTGGAGGGGGGTGAGTTGCCTGGCCTGACTCCATTTTACAAGTCTGTTATGCAGGCTTGGAGAGTTCTGGTCAAGTCCTGTAAGGCCTGCACGCCACCAAGGATGTGGCTTTTTGAAGAGCCTCTTTTTCACAACACTGCCATCCAGTCCCGTCTTCTGGGTTCAGCTAGCCTTCGTTCATGCCTGTTAGGCGTGGCGTGGGGTGTACTAAACTGGGTCATCTGATGCGGAACAGGAATAGGTCGTTGGAGGAGCTGGGAGAAAGAGCGGGGATCCGATCGTCTCGCCTACTGAGGAAGGTCGTCGCTGAGGTCTTTGACTCCTTGCCAGTACTTCATCTGCAGTATGTGACTGACACTTCCAATTCTGATCGGTGGAAGGAGGGTCTGGATTATGTGTTCCCTGCACTGATTGTTAGTGCTGCGGTGGGGGCATTCGAGGAGGACGTGGGGATGCTGCTTTCCTTCGATACCCCGGAGCTGGGGGAGTTCAAGGAGGTGGAAAAGAAGGCCATGTACATAATATGTGTAAAGGTGTCCCATGCCTCTTCCTTGGAAGGGGTAAAATCGATGAGGTGGGCAGGTGTGCTTGGTCCAGGTGCCTCCCCAAAAGGCTGTTGGCGATCATTATACAAACTGCCTATTGATAAGAGGAGAGCTGACCTCCAATGGAGGATAATACATGGAGCCTTAGCCACCAACATGTATCTGGTACACCTGGATCCTACTGTTGGGGAGGGGTGTCCATTCTGTGCTGAGTCTGAAACTCTAGCACATCTGTTTTTACAGTGTCCCAGGTTGGTCGGGATGATTGATCTGATCACTAATTGGTTCTCAACGTTGGGAGAGGTTTTCTCTTCCCAACTGTATATATTTGGGCCAAAGTACAGGTTTAGTCAAAACGGTGTAGTTGTGTTGCTTAATTTTGTGTTAGGGGCAGCAAAATTAGCGATATGGAAGACCCGAAAGAACAGTATTCGGGGACAGGGGTCTGTGGATGTGAGACTAAGGGTTGAGTTTGCCTATTATAAACTTGTCAAAAATATTGATCTGTTTATGAGTATATGGGGTATTCAGAGGCTGTTGTGTTTAGTTACTGTGGAGGAGGAATTGGAGTTGTGTTTTTAATTGATCTGTAACTACGGTTTTGTATGAGTTTTTATTGTGTGGTGGGCTCCCAGACCCAATAAAGATTATTTAAAACTCAAATCTCTCTCTCTCTCTCTGTCTCTCTCTCTCTGTCTTTGTCTCTCTCTCTCTGTCTCTCTCTCTCTGTCTCTCTCTCTCCTCTCTCTCTCTCTCTCTCTCTCTCTCTCTCTCTCTCTCTCTCTCTCTCTCTCTCTCTCTGTCTCTCTTCTCTCTCTCTCTCTCTCTCTCTGTCTCTCTGTCTCTCTCTCTCTCTCTCTCTCTCTCTGTCTCTCTCTCTCTTTCCCCCTTTCTCTGTGTCTCAGCAGGGACTCTGCTCTGTTCAGCGAGAGGGGGATGTAATTATTAAGGTGACAGTGGAGAGAGAGGAGGAGGGAGAGGGAGGGAAGGGTAGCTGGTGTATCCCTCTGTGGGGTATCTGTGGTCCTGGAGAGAGGAACCAGACTGTACTATCAGTAGAGATCTGAGTGGTACTGTATACTACGAAGCAAGCTAGATCTACTAAGGATTTTATAAAGCTAGCCAGCTTCAGTTAGCTTCACAGTCCAGGTCAGCCTTCATCCGGAATAAGACAGTGGATTGTAACTCTAGCAGGCTTGCAACTTTGTGTGCATGTCGCACATGGCTAGTTGAACGCCAATCTCTTCATTGAGACAATGCTGAAACATTCCATGGGCAAGTCAATGCCACCTTTTCATTCCTGCCGAAAGCAAAATGAAAGAAAAGTTATCTACAAATTCAGCAGGCTACGGTGTGGAATAGGCTTTTAGAAGCGTCATCTTTATTTTATGACTTATCATAAATTACATTTACATTTACGTCATTTAGCAGACGCTCTTATCCAGAGCGACTTACAAATAAATGCCGTCTTTGGTGTGCTTATCAATGCACGAGCACCTTTTTCCCACTCCTATCGCTCCATCTTCTATCTGTGGAACAGCTTGTTGCGTTGTGGCCATATACATATAATCCATAGAAGGGTTTTGGAACCTCTAACTCTGGCATTTTGACTGTTAAACTCATGGGTACACTAACAGTGACTGTGATGGGAACTTCCGTCTATGGATTATATACTGTATGTCTATGGTTGGTTGCGGCTGTCAGTTTGCCTTTCGTAAATTTCAAAATACAATTGCGCGAACTAAATGTGTAATGTGATAGGTATTTTAACAATAACATATTTAATCAGTTGTCTTCCTCAAATGAAGGGGATGATGACACAATCTTTGCAAGAAGGAGGGAATCTGATTTCATTGTTCATGAACTCGTGGCTCAGACACTTCATTCAGGATAAATGGAGTTAGCCCTGAGTTAGCCTGCCCCGGAGTAGGTTAGTTCTGAAGGATATGTTGGTACTGGTTATCTATGGGGAGATAACTCTCTAACTCCTTGACCAACTCCTCTAACCTGATTCGTGGTATAGGCTCAGGTACAAAACTCTAAGACCTTCTGATAGAGGAGAATAACATACATTAAGAATAACACAAACACACACACACACACACACACACACACACACACTGATCCCCCACACACCCCGGCCTGAAGAAGCGACTTTGTTACCCTAGATGAAATTATCTTTCATTACAGTTGATTAATCTCATCTAGGCTTGGGGGAGAGGAGAGAGATAGGGGAGAGATTCCACTTTTAATCTGACTAATGATAATAATTAACTAATGAAGACCTGAGGGGTGATGGGGGCTAGAGCGTGTGTGTGTGTGTGTGTGTGTGTGTGTGTGTGTGTGTGTGTGTGTGTGTGTGTGTGTGTGTGTGTGTGTGTGTGTGTGTGTGTGTGTGTGTGTGTGTGTGTGTGTTGTGATATTCACCTCCAGTCCTGGAGACTCACCAGGATAGTGTTTTTTCCCGAGCCCAGCACACTTGATTTTATTACTCATGGACTTGATGATTATTTGATTGGTTCATTTAATCCTGCTTTTTAGTTTAGGTTCCCCACGACCAGAGCAGAGACAGGTTCATAGCTTCAACGTCAATGCACCTCCAGTTGAGCCTAATCGTTCTGTGTCATTCATGCTAATCCATTATTGTTCTCATTAATTATTGCTTAACTATTAATTGTGTATTTTCAAAGTTTTTAATTCTCTGAGCAACCATATCTTAAGGCATCATCGTTTGACAGAAGCCATGGTTGACAGCAAATGTAAAAGTTGATCTAGGTACATGTGCTACTCGGGGTACTGTATAACACGTCATAAAGAAAATCTGGGGAGTGAGGAGTTTTTTTTCTCCATCTCCAACCTAAGGGCTGTTGACGTAATGGGTTAGTAGTGTTAGTCTGTAGGCCTCAGCCCTGGAGAACACACACACAGACACGCACACACAGACACACACAGTCCCTGTGCAAGCCTGGTGGTGTTTAATAGCAGACACACACCACCAGATGAGTCTGTTAACTGAGGACTCCTTGAGCACATGGTCTGTCTGTCTGTAACAGCTAAAAGTAGAACCACTACACTTTGCTTCCCAATCTCCCCAATGTCTAAAGGGTGGTGATGTTGGCGTGTGTGTGCCTGTATACCTGTGTGCCTGTGTGTGTGTGTGTCTGCATGTACACTACCAGTCAAAAGTTTGGACACACCTACTCATTCAAGGGTTTTTCTTTATTTTTACAATATTTTACATTGAAGACATCAAAACTATGAAATAACACATATGGAATCATGTAGTTGCCATGCTGGTTAAGTGTGCCTCGAATCCTAAATAAATCACAGACAGTGTCACCAGCAAAGCACCCCTACACCATAACACCTCCTCCTCCATGCTTTAAGGTGAAAACTACACATGCGGAGAACTTTTAAGAAGGCACACCTGTTAATTTAAATGCATTCCAGGTGACTACCTCATGAAGCTGGTTGAGAGAATGCCAAGAGTGTGCAAAGCTGTCATCATGGAAAAGTGTGGCTATTTGAGTTATTTCATAGTTGTGATTTCTTCACTATTATTGTACAATGTATAAAATAGTAAAAAGAAATAAAAACCCTGGAATGAGTAGGTGTGTCCAAACTTTTGACTGGTACTGTATGTACAGGTAACTGCCAACATAAAGGAAACACTTGAGTAAATGAAGGACACAAAATATATTGAAAGCAGGTGCTTTCACACAGGTGTGGTTCCTGGGGTAATTAAGCAATTAACATCCCATCATGCTTAGGGACATGTGTAGAAATGCCCAGTTGCCCATTATTTTGGCTACCATGGCTAGAAGAGATCTCAGTGACTATGAAAGAGGGGTCTCATAGGAGCATAGGCAGTTTAAAGGGTGTGTGTGTGTGTGTGTGTGTGTGTGTGTGTCTCAGTCGCCAGATCTCAACCCAGTTGAACACTTATGGGAGATTCTGGAGCCGCGCCTGAGACAGCATTTTCCACCACCATCAACAAAACACCAAACAGGGACGGCTTGTTCAATAGGGCGATATGGGCGACGCACTGCCAAACGGGAAAAGGAAGGGATTTTTTTTCTAATCAATTATATCACGGCAACAGCAGTTATCAGTGTTCACGTCTGATCTGCCAGCCACTAAATGTCAAATCAGGCTAAAGTCGTGCTTCAAATGGCCCCGCCCGTTTTTTGGGCGATTTCAGTCAGGTTGAAAATCGCCCAGAAGTCTCTCATAGCCTGTCATGTAAAATCTATTTTTTTCAAATTTCAAAGCTTTCAATACATTCTCTATGGGTGTCTGTGGGCATGCACTTACGCGCTTTCGTCATACGTGACGTAACGTTGAACGTAACTAAGACAATGGCGGCTAACAGCGTCTATGTTGCGACCTGCAGTGTGGCGTTATTTTATGTTTTTAATTTGTAGACTTAGTTTACAAACATTCTGCAAACATTCTGCTTTGGACTGATCTTCGGTTTTGGACTGATCTTGTTGATCGTGTACATACCCGCTACGAACGGACTAAATAATGAAAACGCTGCTGGCAGCGGAATCCCAATACAGCTGGGAGACTTAGCTGGATGACAGAGTCCCGGACAGAGAGGTGGAGCCGGCCGGCTTCACCCTGGTCAGAGCGGACCGCGATCCTGGTAAGAGAGCGACTCTGTACCCCGACATTGAACTGCTTTCTGTGTCATTGAACCTTACTATTGTTGATAAAACAAGTTTACTGGAGAACGGAGACCAAGTAGAGACTTTTGGACAAGGTGGATAATTGTATAATATAAGGCAGTTTATTCAGAGGTAAAGATATCTGGAATCGCGTGCACGGACCCGTTCGTCAAACTCGTAGGGAGTTTATCAGAAGAGCCCCTAAACATTGTGTGCTGACATTTTATACAATAAAATGAAGTAGGTTGAATCTAGTAGTTCTGATCTTCTGATTGGTCCTGATGAGTTGGGCGAGGTCACCTCCAGGCTAGTGTCACTGTTGCATTGGCTCTGAGTCGGGTTCTCTGTCTTCAGATGTTCAGCCTAAGAGAAGAGGATTTGTGTGTGTGTGTGTGTGTTTGTTATCAGTGTGTGTGTGTGTGTGTGTGTGTGTGTGTGTGTGTGTGTGTGTGTGTGTGTGTGTTTGTTATCAGTGATGATGTGTGTGTGTGTGTGTGTGTGTGTGTTTATCAGTGATGATGTGTGTGTGTGTGTGTGTGTGTGTGTGTGTGTGGGTGTGTGTGTGTGTGTCCTCAGGGCAAGAACTCGTGAGTTGGAAGAACTGAGAGACCTATTACAGTAAACATTATATATTTACTACGACAGTACATTCAACCAAAAGCTAATATAACAAAGGCATCAGAGATTATTTATAATCTGTCACAGAAACTGGAATCCATCTCCCCAGATCAGTCAATAAATGCATCTGGTATTGACTTATATGCTGCCCCTGTCTTCATGTTGTTGCTGGACATATCTTTTTTAAAATGTGTGTAGGTCACCTAAATCATCAGAAAAATTGCCCCTCCTGAGAATTTTTTCAGGAGCCGCCACTGACACCAAATTATGGAATTTCTCGTGGATGAATGGTGTCGCCTCTCTCCAATAGAGTTCCAGACACTTGTAGAACCATTGCCAAGGTGCACTGAAGCTGTTCTGTGATGGCCCAACGCCCTATTAAGACACTTTCTGTTGGTGTTTCCTTTATTTTGGCAGTTACCTGTGTGTGTTGTATTTTAAACATCTCAAGCCAGTACTAAAAGCTTTGTAATGGGTAATACAATTCAGTGTCCCCATTTCCGAGTCAGAGTACACCGCATTTATTTGCATTTAAATATGGCCACTGGACACACTCCAGTAAATATCTAACATTCACTAAGAATCTCCTGGCAGAGAATAGGAAAAGAATGTCTCCAAAATAGACAAAAAAAAGAGTGACAAAGGTTAGAGAGAGAGAGAGAGAGAGAGAGAGAGAGAGAGAGAGAGAGAGAGAGAGAGAGAGAGAGAGAGAGAGAGAGAGAGAGAGAGAGAGAGAGAGAGAGATTTTCTGTCCTGTTGGGCTGAATGTGTCTTCCAACACTACACTAGGGACGACAGGCGGAAGAGTCTGGCCAATTAGGATACATAGACAGAAAGAGAGATGGAGGGAGAGAGAATAAGGTGAGAGGTTGAAGGAGCGAAGTAGGGAGGGGAGAGGAGAATAGGGAGGGAGAGAGAGAGAGAGAGAGAGAGAGAGAGAGAGAGAGAGAGAGAGAGAGGTGACAGCATTCCCTCCCCCATTTGCCCCCCTAGGCACAAATATGACAACATAACCAACAAAAACGGGTCACGACTCCTGCAGCTCTGTCGCACACTGGGTATGTACATAGTCAATGGTAGGCTTCGAGGGGACTCCTATGGTAGGTACACCTATAGCTCATCTCTTGGCAGTAGTACTGTAGACTACTTTATCACTGACCTCAACCCAGAGTCTCTCAGAGCGTTCACAGTCAGCCCACTGACACCCCTATCAGACCACAGCAAAATCACAGTCTACTTGAACAGAGCAATACTCAATCATGAGGCATCAAAGCCAAATGAACTGAATAATATTAAGACATGCTATAGATGGAAGAAAAGTAGTGTTGAAACCTACCAAAAAACAAGTAGGCAACAACAAATTCAATCCATTCTAGAGAACTTCCTGGACTAAACGTTCCACTGTAATAGTGAAGGTGTAAACTTGGCAGTAGAAAACCTAAACAGTATATTTGACCTCTCAGCTTCCTTATCAAATCTAAAAATCTCTAACAGAAAACCAAAGAAAAGTAACAACAGTGATAAATGGTTTGATGAAGAATGCAACAACCTAAGAAAGAAATTGAGAAACCTATCCAACCAAAAACATAGAGACCCAGAAAACCTGAGCCTACGCCTTCACTATGGTGAATCACTAAAACAATACAGAAATACACTACGGAAAAAGAAGGAACAACATGTCAGAAATCAGCTCAATGTAATTGAAGAATCCATAGACTCTAACCACTTCTGGGAAAATTGGAAAACACTAAACAAACAACAACACGAAGAGCTATCTATCCAAAACGGAGATGTATGGGTAAACCACTTCTCCAATCATTTTGGCCCTATAACAGAGAACAAACAGCAAAAAAATATACATGATCAAATGCTAATCTTAGAATCAACTATTAAAGACTACCAGAACCCACTGGATTCTCCAATTACATTGAATGAACTACAGGACAAAATATAAACCCTCCAACGCAAAAAGGCCTGTGGTGTTGATGGTATCCTCAATAAAATGATAAAATATACAGACCACAAATTTCAACTATCTATACTTAAACTCTTTAACATCATCCTTAGCTCTGGCATCTTCCCCAATATTTGGAACCAAGGACTGATCACCCCAATCCACAAAAGTGGAGACAAATTTGACCCCAATAACTACCGTGGGATATGCGTCAACAGCAACATTGGGAAAATCCTCTGCATTATCATTAACAGCAGACTAGTTCATTTCCTCAGTAAAAACAATGTACTGAGCAAATGTCAAATTGGCTTTTTACCAAATTACCGTACGACAGACCACGTATTCACCCTGCACAACCTAATTGACAAACAAACAAACCAAAACAAAGGCAAAGTCTTCTCATGCTTTGTTGATTTCAAGAAAGCTTTTGACTCAATTTGGCATGAGGGTCTGCTATACAAATTGATGGAAAGTGGGGTTGGGGGAAAAACATACAACATTATATAAAATCCATGTACACAAACAACAAGTGTGCGGTTAAAATTGGCAAAAAACACACACATTTCTTTCCACAGGGCCGTGGGGTGAGACAGGGATGCAGTTTAAGCCCCACCCTCTTCAACATATACAGTGGGGAGAACAAGTGTTTGATACACTGCCGATTTTGCAGGTTTTCCTAATTACAAAGCATGTAGAGGTCTGTAATTTTTATCATAGGTACACTTCAACAGTGAGAGACGGAATCTAAAACACAAATCCAGAAAATCACATTGTATGATTTTTAAGTAATTAATTTGCAGACCACTACATGCTTTGTAAGTAGGAAATCCAGCAAAATCGGAGTGTATCAAATACTTGTTCTCCCCACTGTATATCAACGAATTGGCGAGGGCACTAGAACAGTCTGCAGCACCCGGCCTCACCCTACTAGAATCTGAAGTCAAATGTCTACTGTTTGCTGATGATCTGGTGCTTCTGTCACCAACCAAGGAGGGCCTACAGCAGCACTTACATCTTCTGCACTGATTCTGTCAGACCTGGGCCCTGACAGTAAATCTCAGTAAGACAAAAATAATGGTGTTCCAAAAAAGGTCCGGTTGCCAGGGCCACAAATGCAAATTCCATCTAGACACCGTTGCCCTAGAGCACACAAAAAACTATCGGCCTAAACATCAGCGCCACAGGTAACTTCCACAAAGCTGTGAACGATCTGAGAGACAAGGCAAGAAGGGCCTTCTATGCCATCAAAAGGAACATAACATTTGACATACCAATTAGGATCTGGCTAAAAATACTTGAATCAGTTATAGAACCCATTGCCCTTTATGGTTGTGAGGTCTGGGGTCCGCTCACCAACCAATAATTAACAAAATGGGACAAACACCAAATTGAGACTCTGCATGCAGAATTCTGCAAAAACATCCTCTGTGTACAACGTAAAACACCAAATAATGCATGCAGAGCAGAATTAGGCCAATAACCGCTAATTATCAAAATCCAGAAAAGAGCCGTTAAATTCGTTAAAACCTTCCATAACAAAGCCAGCACCTACAGAGAGACGAACTTGGAGAAGAGTCCCCTAAGTAAGCTGGTCCTGGGGCTCTGTTCACAAACACATACATACCTCACAGAGCCCCAGGTCAACAACAACAACAACAACAACACAATTAGACCCAACCAAATAATGAGAAAACAAAAACTAGAATTACTTGACACATTGGAAAGAACAAACAAAAAAACAGAGAAAACTAGAATGCTATTTGGCCCTAAACAGAGAGTACACAGTGGCAGAATACCTGACCACTGTGACTGACCCAAACTTAAGGAAAGCTTTGACTATGTACAGACTCAGTGAGCATAGCCTTGCTATTGAGAAAGACCACCGTAGGCAGACCTGGCTCACAAGAGAAGACAGGCTATGTGCACACTGCTCACAAAATGAGGTGCAAACTGAGCTGCACTTCCTAACCTCCTGCCAAATGTATGACCATATTAGAGACACATATTTCCCTCAGATTACAGCGATCCACAAAGAATTTGAAAACAAACCCAATTTTGATAAACTCCCTTATCTACTGGGTGAAAAAACCACAGTGTGCCATCACAGCTGCAAGATTTGTGACCTGTTGCCACAAGAAAAGGGCAACCAGTGAAGAACAAACACCATTGTAAATACAACCCATATTTATGTTTATTTATTTTCCCATTTGTACTTTAACTATTTGCACATTGTTACAACACTGTATATATACATAATATGACATTTGAAATGTCTTTATTCTTTTGGAACTTCTGAGTGTAATGTTTACTGTTAATATTTATTGTTTATTTCACTTTTGTTTACTATCTACCTCACTTGCTTTGGCAATGTTAACATACGTTTCCCATGCCAATAAAGCCCTTAAATTGAATTGAAATTGAATTGAATTGAGAGAGAGAGAGAGAGAGAGAGAGAGAGAGAGAGAGAGAGAGAGAGAGAGAGAGAGAGAGAGAGAGAGAGAGAGAGAGAGAGAGAGAGAGAGAGAGAGAGAGAGAGAGAGAGAGAGAGAGAGAGAAAATAATGAAAATAGAAATAATAGCCTTCCACTGAAAGAAATGAGAACAGAGGGATGAGAAGAAAACACTGCAAGGACAAACAAGTCAGTTGGGAAGAGAATAGTGTCTGTCTTTGTGTGTGTGTGTACATGTTTGTGTATGTGTGTGAAAGAGTGTGTGTGTGTGTGTGTGTGTGTGAGAGAGAGAGAGAGAGAGAGAGAGAGAGAGAGGGAGAGAGAGAGAGAGAGAGAGAGAGAGAGAGAGAGAGAGAGAGAGAGAGAGAGAGAGAGAGAGAGAGAGAGAGGGATGGATGGGGGGATTGGGGATGGAGGGAGTGGTAAATTGGTCTCTCCCCTACAGCTCTACAGACAGCCTGACAAAGGCCTCCCTCTGAGAAAACAGCTAACTCCATACACAGGGCCTACAGGGAGATAAGAGGTGTGTGTGTGCATGTGTGTGTGCATGTGTGTTTGTGTGTATGTGTACATCTGTGTGTATATTCTGATCCTTCATATCTCCCTTGTATATCTGTATATTGAATATCAGAATGAAACAAGGCCCCCTTGGGAAAGTAGCAGACATGGAAACTCGAGTCTGAGACTCGGACTCGAGTCGCTCTTAAGTCGCAAAGAAAATGACTTGCGACTTGACTTAGACTCATGATCAATTGACTTGAGACTTGACTGACTTGGACTCTAGATGAGAGACTCGTGAACAATGCAAGTCAGTACTGGGATAAGTTTTTGTTGTGCATTCTGTCAGATAACATGGAACAGGCGGCATTGTAACACAGAGATAGTAGTTTAATACAGAGGGCTGAAAAGCGTTCTAGAACGTCTGCGTCATTTGTACGTCACCGTAGTACTACGGCTAAACAATTGTAATCAGCAACAATGTCATCAGGTGGTGAGGCTTTCATTATTTCATTTGGTTACAAGAACCTGCAGTATAATGCCAGTGGCAAAAAACGAAATGCTGGAATTAACATTAAAGATGCTGGCGCAACTACATCTAACTTCTTCCGACATTTTGAAAACTCACTGTGAACGGTCAGTTAGGCTAGCTAGCTAACAACGTTACAATGTGGTTAGACTAATAATAGCCTGTTTAGCAGATGCCAGCTTGATATAGCTAGCTTTCTTGTGTGTCATCTTTTAGCTAACAGGAAATGTATTACTGTCAAATATTTCTCGAAAGGTTAAGAGGTGGGTTGTCAGATAGCTAGGCCTACTTGTTAGCAGAGATTATTAAGTTACATCTCGGCGATATGCATATCACTATGGGATTTAATATACTTTCTGTTGTAGCCTGGTCCTAGGAAGTAATTTAGTATAAAACAAGAGTTCAAAGCATGCAACTTCTTGGACATTTCTGCTGAAAAATCCCATAGACCATATATATTTGTTTGTGTCCTTGTATTTCCATCTCAAGTCAGCAACAACAATCCATCATGTTGTACATCTGCAGTTCACTGAATTCTGCAAAGAAAGAGTGGCCAGCGCAGGGACAGAAGGACAGAGCAGCATTGACTCATTCTTCATCACCACAGGTGTCCATGTGTACAGCCAGGGCCACCCCAGGCAGAAAGGCCATAACAGAGGCTATACTGCAAGACCTGATCATTTCCTGCAACCTGCCTATGTCCTTAGTGGACAACCCTCACTTTAGGCATTTCATGTCAGTGGTAGATGACAAATATAGACCAGTAAGTAGGCCCACGTTGACCAGGTACCTGCATGACTTAACACTGAACAAAGAGGCTACAGTCAAAAGTTCCCTAGAGAAGACAGAATCAATGTCTGTCACTGTAGATGTATGGACTGACAGGACCATGAGGGGCTTCATGGGCGTAACGGCCCATTACATGGCCATGGAAGAGAAAGAAACTCCCAGACTGGAGTCAGTTCTGTTGAGCTGTGATAGATTCACAGGGTCACACACTGGGGAAAGAATCAGTGATACATTTGAAGTAATATGTTATAATTTTGGCATAAAACATACATTAGATTATATCATATGTGATAACGCTGCAAATATGAAAAAGGCCTTCACAGTTTGTTTCCCCAAAGCAAGCAATGATGATGATGATGATGATGATGATGTGGATAACCCCAGCCTATGGGAAAAATTTGGTGAAGAGTACAATGCTGATGTTGAAGCTATCCAAACCAACTGCAGGCAACAGCGCTTACAGTGCTTTGCCCATTCATTACAACTGGTGATTAGAGATGGACTAAAGGAAACAAAAATCATAAACAGTGTGATGGCTAAGGTAACTAAACTTTGCAGGTTACTACATACTACCTGTGGTCTGAAAGAAGCATTTGAAGCTGAGTTCGGAGCCAATCGTAGTATCCCTGCTGCTGTGTCTACCAGATGGAATTCCATCCTCCGGCTTGTTAAAGCAGTCACCAATCTGAATCAACAAAGCCTCAATACACTACCTGAGGCCCAAGGACACAAAGAGCTCTGCTTATCACCAAGGGAATGGAGCCAGCTATTGGAGCTAGTGGACATTTTGGACCCTTTTCTCCAGGCCACCGACCTTACTCAGGGGGAGAAAGTGGTGACTCTCAGTGCTGCCCTTCCTTGTGTACTGTCACTCAACTATCATCTGCAAAGTATACTGAGCACAAGTCGTCACCTAGACAGTCTAGTAAAAGCACTGCAGCAGTCCCTCAAATGCCGATTCCAGGGGGTGTTTGTGAATGTCAGAATGGAGCACTCGGATGAACAGGCAACAAAACTTCCATTTGGTGACAATGTATACATAATTGCTGCACTGCTGGACCCATCTTTCTGCCTGTTCTGGCTTGATCATGATGTCCTCATACCACATGAAGATAAAGCTGAATGGAAGGAGAGTCTGATTGGTAGGTACAATGAATTGCAACATGCAACGTTTTCTATGCCACTTGCATTCAAATAATAATGATTTGTTTTCATGTATAATGTATCCTGTTATATTCTTGATTATATACATCATTTTATGAATTTTTTTCAGACCTTGTTTTGGCTGAGACACGGAAAGTCACCGTTACGGAGAGCAGTAGTGGAGAAGAAGAACAACCACCTGCCAAAACCTCCAGACTGTTCTCTGGCGACCGCAACAAGATCAGCAAGAAGAAAGGAGACATAAAGTCATCTGTCAGGGCAGAGATTATTCGCTACATTCAAGTATCTTCTGATGAAAATTAAGTTGATTACTTTGATTTTTGGAGAATCCATGCGAAAGACTTTCCAAGGCTCAAGCAGGTAGCAATGACAGTGTTGGCTGTGCCCTGCCACCAGTGCCCCAGTGGAGAGAGTGTTTAGTCATGGAGGCCTCATCATGCCAGGCTCAGCTCAAGAACGCTGACAAACTTGATCTTTCTGAAATGTAACCTGTCTGCAACAGAAATGTTCTCTGTCTTAGGGCACAGGACGTAATTTGCTACTTGTTACAGGAAATGGTGTTTCTGTTGTTAAGTGTCCAGGTCAGTAAGTATATTTTAGGGATATAGAACACTTTAGTAGTGCTGTTATTGAACAGTTATCAGTCATTTTAGTTTACATTTATACTTGTCATTTATCTTCCCTCACCTACAGATTTTCTGTTTGTGTGACAGAATGAAGTGAAATATAGACAATGTCTGCCACAAAATACCACGCGCTTTAAAATGTTATGTTAGCTTTTATTCATATCCGGTACAGTTACTTTTATTCATGTAAACTGTCTACATTTTAAAAGCAAATGTATTTTGATTTAAATAGTGCCTGATGTGCTTTCTTTCATACAAGTATGGACTAATGAAGGGAGTCTCTTCAAATAATTTACAAGGTTTATAGACCTAACCCACAGCAAGCAGAAAGCCATTGCCAAAAGGGACTTGTGACTTGACTTACTCTGCCCTAAAAGACTTGAGACTTGACTTAGACTTGGCCCTAAAAGACTTGAGACTTGACTTGGACTCTACCTCGAAGACTTGTGAACATCTCTGGAAAATAGTTCATTCATCAGATTCAACAGTAGTGATTTTGTTAGTTTCAAGCACTTTTCTGAATGACACATTACATTTACATTTTAGTCATTTAGCAGACGCTCTTATCCAGGGGGACTTACAGTTTATTTATAAAAAATAAATAAAAAAATCATACTGGCCCCCCTGGTATCTTTCAAATGCTGTAGCCTGACGACCACAACAGCAGGCAATTGCAATTGAAATTCACAGATGATATCAGTCTCCATTTTGGGCCAGGTTGAAAGAGAGTGAAGGGTTTCCTCTATGGAGAATCTTTGTGGTGAGAGTTTATGTGATATTGTCTGTCTTCAGATACATTTTCTACCTAATGCCGGTCTGCTCTGACCCCCAACATTTTAGTCTCAGTGATTCCATTCGAGCACCTGAATAGAGAGAGACTGTTTTGGTAAACAACAAACTGATATGTTCTATTCTGGTTCAGGACTAGGCTATAGCACAGTGGTGTTAACTGTTCTATTCTGGTTCAGGACTGGGGCTATAGCACAGTGGTGTTAACTGATAACACATACAGACAGTCATGCATGCACAGACTAACATACACATACTTATACGGTCGCACATACACATGCATGCTATCGCTCACAGTCACAAGCACAACTTTCTCTTTCTCTCTCTCTTTCTCTCTTTCTCTCTTTCTTTCTCTCTCTCTCTCTCTCTCTCTCTCTCTCTCTCTCTCTCTCTCTCTCTCTCTCTCTCTCTCTCTCTCTCTCTCTCTCTCTCTCTCTCTACATCAGTAGTCACCAACCTTTTCTGAGTCAAAATGCAAGCCGAGATCTACCGCTCAGATATTTTTAAACATTACCTTTTTTAAAACATTACTTAAAAAACCTATGCAACATTAACCAATTAAAAACTGTTATGTAGTAGGCTATACGCCCAATACATTATCACTGCATATTGCCAATGCTTGAATTGCTCTGCCAATGTTGTCCTTCTCAGACCATTTTGAAATTATAATTAACAAATGTAGGTATATGATCACACTGGTAATAGATCATTTGTTGTTTTACTTGTGAGGCACAGCTGAGTGAGCATAATCATTTGCTTTATTTTTACTGGACTGATGGCCTGCATCTGATGGTCAGTTTGAGGGGAGGGAGGGAGGGAGCAGCGATGAGGCTGCCTCTCACCCGACTCACTGTCCCTCCACTCTCCTACCCTCCGCTGAGAAAACGGGACAGTCTTCCAGCTGATGGCGAAACTCAAGTCGCACTGCGTTATTTCTGTGTCATGCACCAATTCATGTTGTTACTCCTGTGACCAGAGAAAGTGAAATATTCCTCGATATTAAAAAAGACACGTCGCTAATAATAAAAAGGCAGGCTTATTGGAACACTTTGCTATAGTCATTCATTGCAGTTGCAGTGCTGGTTGTAGCATGAGTGGAAGTAGGGAGACCGTGAATTTGATGGCTTATAAAAGTATTGAACAAAGTGTTGACAGTGATGAATAACAACTTAAACATGAACTTGCTCATAAAAACACCAGCTCTTTGCTGTATTTGTTTAGTCTCTCTCTCTAGTCATGGTTTTAAAAGTTTTGAAATCTCACAGTATCAACTTTGCTGTGCATTCGAGGCTTCTTTTTACAGTCTATGGCGCAAGGAAACTGCAGACCCGGTGATCTAAGCTATCTGATTCTACCTTCAGACACATTAAATGGTTCAAAATGGGAACACTTTGCCTTCCCGGCACTAGGGTTGATGAATCAAGTGCACCTACTGTCAACAGCAACAAAATAAATGTTTGGTGATAGACTAGGAATGCCTTGGAGCTCAACCAGTCGATTGACCGGTTGGTGACCACTACTTTACATCATGTTCTAAGACTAACTAGCCCACAGGTTCTGCTCCAGCAGTGCTGCCCCCCTCAGGCCTCAGGCCAGTTGAGGTACTACAGGAGACATTTACAGGAGCGCTTCTGAGAGTGTTCTCTCCTGCAATTGTCCTCCATTACACTATCACCTGCTGTGCTGCTGGGAGTTTTTGTGCCATTTAAGCTTAGGGAATTGTAAATGACATTTAAGACTTTGTTCAATGCTTAATTTGATGCTTCGTTTTTCTCGAACAAGTCTAAGCTTCTTCCTGTCTCTAACAAGCTGGAAACGCACCAGTAACAGCAAGGACATACACAGTATGCTTTTATTATGTCTGAATACTACATTCCTCTCTCTCATGCTCTCTCCATTCTGATCTTTCTTTCTCTCTTTCTATCTATCTATCTATCTCCCACTTCCTCTTGGTCGCTGTTTCTCTTTCCCTCCACCCTCCCCTCTCACCTCTCTCTCTCTCTCGCTCTCTCTCTCTCCCTCTCTCTCTTCAGTATTCCTGTCTCTCTTCACATTCCTCCACGCCTCCTCGTCAGCCAAAGCGAACAGCGTTCTCAGCAAAACCTCCGCCACTTTGATCAGACCTTCAAAGCCTGTCTCTGTCATCAAAGTGCATCGGGCTGGGGATCATATCAGCTGGTAACACTACAGCAAAACCCTTACGCTGAAATGGGTCACTAATAGTTCATTACAGCACCATTTTCCCTATATAGTGCACTACTTTTTATCATTGGCCAAAGGGCGTTGGTTAAAAGTAGTGCACTATGTATGGATAAGGTGCCAATTGGGATTCAGCCTGGGAGTGGTGGAGTGGAGAGTGGAGAGTGGAGTGGAGTGGAGTGGAGTGGAGAGTGGAGAGTGGAGTGGAGAGTGGAGTGGAGAGTGGAGTGGAGAGTGGAGTGGAGAGTGGAGTGAGTGCTTTGTGATCTTACAGAGTGGTATGTGTGTCAGGGTTAAGAAGTGGACACGATGGAGAGTTTTTGACATGGAGACTGCACAGCAAACCAAAATTGGTTCTGTGAGAGTTCCCAGAACATTCGTTAGGTCAGGGTAAATGTTCTCATAGCACAAAAACTGTCCAGTCGTGCTGATGATTATAGAATGTTTGTATAAAACATTCGCCTGATGTTGCAAGAACATTCCAAAACACATTTAACGTATTCTTTAAATGTTCCCAGAATGTTTCATTAGGTTCTGGGAACAGTCTGGTAAGAACATTGTGGTGACATCACAAAAGATGCCTTCCCAAAAGACAAAAACTGTCCAGTTGTGCAGATGATTGTCACGCTCGTCGATGAGAGAGGACCAAGGCGCAGCGTTACGAGCGAACATATTTATTATTTTAACGTACACACGAACAAAACAACGAAAACGTGACGTCTATGGTACACAATGAAACCACACGAACAAAATCCCACAAACACAAGGTGAACACAGACAGTTTAAATATGGCTCCCAATCAGAGATAACGAGCCGACAGCTGACACTCGTTACCTCCGATTGGGAGTCATTTGACCAAATAGGGGAAACACAAAACCAAAACGAACACACCCTGGCTCAAAATACAAAGTCCCGGAGCCAGAGCGTGACAGTACCCCCCCCTAAAGGCGCGGACTGCGACCGCGCCTCAAAACCCCAAATAGGGGAGGGCTGGGTGGGTGTTGCTCCTCGGAGGCGGCTCCGGCTCCGGGCTTGACCACCACCCTACTTCAATCCCCGCATAATGGCCCCGATCCGATCTGACCCAGCTGGCTGGATCAGGACTGACGATGCGCACCCCTGGCTTAGCGCGTGAGGCAGGAACGGACCGGACCTGGCTGACGATACGCACCCTAGGCTTGGTGCGTGGAGCCGGAACGGACCTCACCAGGCTGACGACTCGCATCCCTGGCTTGGTGCGAGTAGCAGGAATGGGCTGGACCGGGCTGACGACTCGCACCCTTGGCTTGGTGCGAGTAGCAGGAACAGGCCGGACCAGGCTGACGACTCGCACCCTTGGCTTGGTGCGAGTAGCAGGAACGGGCTGGACCAGGCCGACGACTCGCATCCCTGGTTTGGTGCGAGTAGCAGGAACGGGCTGGACCAGGCTGACGACTCGCACCCCTGGCTTGGTGCGAGTAGCAGGAACGGGTTGAACCAGGCTGGCGACTCGCACCCCTGGTTTGGTGCGAGTAGCAGGAACAGGCCGGGCTGGGCTGGCGAAGCGCACCTCAGACTCGGTGCGGAGCGCAGGAACGGGCCGGGCTGGGCTGGCGACGCGCACCACAGACTCGGTGCGGAGCGTAGGAACGGGCCGGGCTGGGCTGTCGACGCACACCGTAGGTTTGGTGCGGGGAGCAGGAATAGACCGGACCGTACTGGGGACACACACCACTGGCTCTACACCGGGATCTGGAACGGGCCGGACCGGACTGGCAACACCCGCCAGTACCTCTCGCCGTGCCTCTACACCTACCATCCCCTCTTCTACCAGTGGCCCCCGTAACCTGGCGGCCTCTTCTGCAACCCCGCTGGACCGCTCCATAGCGGCCTCCTGCTGCCCCGACGTCGTGAGCCCCCCCCTAAAAATTTTCTGGGGGTTTCTCCAGGCCTCCAACATTCTCTCCCACCTCTCGCTCCTCTGTCTCCAACCCTCCTCACTCAACTCCTCAATGGGCTTGACCCAGTCGAAGCTGCCACGGAGATCATTTGGCGATGGCCCTTGGACACGCTGCTTGGTCTGGTCTTGGTGGGATTTTCTGTCACGCTCGTCGATGAGAGAGGACCAAGGCGCAGCGTTACGAGCGAACATATTTATTATTTTAACGTACACACGAACAAAACAACGAAAACGTGACGTCTATGGTACACAATGAAACCACACGAACAAAATCCCACAAACACAAGGTGAACACAGACAGTTTAAATATGGCTCCCAATCAGAGATAACGAGCCGACAGCTGACACTCGTTACCTCCGATTGGGAGTCATTTGACCAAATAGGGGAAACACAAAACCAAAACGAACACACCCTGGCTCAAAATACAAAGTCCCGGAGCCAGAGCGTGACAATGATTCTCCAATATATATTTTAGGGTGCCAAAAAACATTCACCTGATGTTGCAAGATTATCTATCTCTACTAATGTACCCACACTGTTCCCACAATCTAATTAAATGTTCTGGGAACCTTTAAATAACTAAAAAAGGCTGTTCTGTCAACATTCTTGCAACATTGAAGCAATGTTTTGTGCACCCTGATGCAAACATTATCTGACAGTTTTAGTGTTTTGGGAACCTATTTCTTGTCATATCCCCACAATGTTCCGACAACGTAATAAAAGATTCTGGGAACCTTTAATGATCAGACAAAAAGTGTTCTGGAAACGTTCTTAATACATCAGATGAATTTTTTATACCGGCAGGTAGACTAGCGGTTAAGAGCGTTGGGCCAGTAACCAAAAGGTTGCTTGTTCGAATCCCCGAACTGACTAGATGCAAATTCTGTTGACGTTCCTTTGTTCAAGGCATTGAACCCTAATTCCTTTTGTAAGTCGCTCTGGATAAGTACGTCTGCTGAATGACTGATATTGACAGTTTATGTGTTATGAGAACATTTGCTGCAACCTAATGAATGTTCTGGGAACTTTCACAGAACCTATTTTGGTTTGCTGGGAAAATATTGTCTCTACATTGTGTTATTACATTACCTGGAAACCTAATGACAATTTTTGGGGAAAGTTATGTGGTGGTTGTTACAGATGTTGAGCACAACATTTTTGTGAATGTTAGAACATTCCTAGGATATTTTATTTTATTTTATTATTTTTATTAAAAACATTCTTTCAATGTTTTTGGGATGTTAACATCCTAATGTTGGATAAAACCCAACTAGAAGTTAATGTGAATCTTAGCTAATGTTCTGGGAAAAGATTTGGCATGGATCCTCAGATCCTCAAAAAGTTCTACAGCTGCAAAATCGAGAGCATCCTGACTGGTTGCATCACTGCCTGGTATGGTAACTGCTCGGCCTTCGACCGCAAGGCACTACAGAGGGTAGTGCGTACGGCCCAGAACATCACTGGGGCCAAGCTTCCTGCCATCCAGGACCTCTATACCAGGCGGTGTCAGAGGAAGGCCCTAAAAATTGTCAAAGACTCCAGCCACCCTAGTCATAGACTGTTCTCTCTGCTACCGCACAGCAAAGCGGTACCGGAGCGCCAAGTCTAGGTCCAAAAGGCTTCTTAACAGCTTCTACCCACAAACCATAAGACTCCTGAACAGCTAATCAACTGGCTACCCGGACTATTTGCACTTTAACTCTACCTACATGTACATATTACCTCAATTACCTCGGCTAACCTGTGCCCAAACACATTTACTCTGTACCGGTATCCCCTGTATATAGCCTCGCTACTGTTATTTTACTGCTATTTTTTACTTATCAATTTTTTACTTAACACTTATTAAGCATTTCACTGTAAGGTCTACACCTGTTGTATTCGGCGCATGTGACAAATAACATTTGATTTGATTTGTTCCTGGTTTGCTGGGTGGTTAGGAGAGTGAGAGGGAGAGGGAGAAGGGATGGAGAGAGAGAGAGACAGAGAGTGAGGAAGAGAGATATGGAGAGGGAGAAGGAGAGAGGGGGAGAGATATGGAGAGGGGAGAAGGAGAGAGGGGCAGAGATATGGAGAGGGAGAAGGAGAGAGGGGGAGAGATATGGAGAGGGAGAAGGAGAGAGGGGGAGAGATAAAGCATAGAAAAAGCCAGAGGAAGGTCCATAGGGAGACAAGAGAACCTAAGGGTCTCATAGAAGTGATGCTTAACTCCTCCTCTCTGTCTTTAATCTATATACTGTAGCCTATGGTCCATATACATAACCTCCCCTGGGGTTTAGGACCATAACCAGTAGAATAGCATATATCATCTCTATGACATAACCAACACAACACAGCATAACATGTTACAAAATAGACGGCAGTACCAAACACAGCAGAGGTGAGAGTACAGAGAAAAAGAGGTAGAAGGATAAAGGAGAGGAGGTAGTAAGTGAAGGGTAATGGAAGTAGTGTGGATGAAGAATGTTCTTTTAGATAAACGGTGGGATCACTGGTGACGCCCTCTCCTCCCCTCTATCCCCCCTCTCCTCCCCTCGCCTCCTCCTCTCTCCCCTCTATCCCTCCCCCTCTCTCTCCTCTCTCCTCCACTCTATCTCCCCATCTCCTCCCCTCTATCCCCCTCGCCTCCCTCTATCTCCACTCTCCTCCCATCCCTCCCCTCTATCTCCACTCTCCTCCCTTCTGTACTCTCGCTCCCCTTCATCCTTCCAGTCCTCCTCCCCTTTCCTCCCCTCCATCTCCACTCATCTCCCCTCCATCTCCCTCTCCTACCCTCCATCTCCCTCTCCCTCCCCTCCATCTCCAACTCCCCTCAACTCTCCCCCTCCATCTCCACTCTCCTCCCCTCCATCTCCCCTCTCCTCCCCTCCATCTCCCTTTCCTCCCCTCCAACTCCCCTATCCTCCCCTCCATCTCCCCTCTCCTACCCTCCATCTCCCCTCTCCTCCCCTCCATCTCCCCTCTCCTACCCTCCATCTCCCCTCTCCTCCCCTCCATCGCCACTCTTCTCCCCTCCATCTCCCCTCTCCTCCCCTCCATCTCCCCTCTCCTCCCCTCCATCTCCCCTCTCCTCCCCTCCATCGCCACTCTTCTCCCCTCCATCTCCCCTCTCCTACCCTCCATCTCCCCTCTCCTCCCTCCATCTCCACTCTCCTCCACTCCAACTCCCTATCCTCCCTCCATCTCCACTCTTCTCCCCTCCATCTCACCCTCTCCTACCCTAAATCTCCCCTCTCCTCCCCTCCATCGCCACTCTTCTCCCCTCCATCTCCCCTCTCCTACCCTCCATCTCCCTCTCCTCCCCTCCATCTCCACTCTCCTCCACTCCAACTCCCCTATCCTCCCCTCCATCTCCACTCTTCTCCCCTCCATCTCCCCTCTCCTACCCTCCATCTCCCTCTCCTCCCCTCCATCGCCACTCTTCTCCCCTCCATCTCCCTCTCCTCCCCTCCATCTCCCTCTCCTCCCCTCCATCGCCACTCTTCTCCCCTCCATCTCCCCTCTCCTACCCTCCATCTCCCCTCTCCTCCCCTCCATCTCCACTCTCCTCCACTCCAACTCCCCTATCCTCCCTCCATCTCCACTCTCCTCCCCTCCATCTCCACTCTCCTCCCCTCCATCTCCCCTCTCCTCCCCTCCATCTCCCCACTCCTCCCATCCATCTCCCCACTCCACTTCTCCCCTCCATCTCCACCCTCCCCTCTCCTCCCTCCCCTGTCCTCCTTCCTCCCCTCTCCACTTCCACTCCCCTCCCTCCCCTCGCTCCCCTCTCACCTTGCTTTTCCTGTTTTATAAAAGAGACAAATTGCCATGTAATGTATGATCAGGATCACACAGTGTTATTACTGTGGTTCCTCCTCTGTTGAAATATGAACACAGTGTCACCTAAGGCATCTCCACTAACAGACTGAAGGAATAAAAAAGAGGAGAGGTGGTGGTACTACAGCAATGATAGAAAGAGAGAGAGAAAGGGATACACTGGAGTAATAGAGAGACAACGAGAGGATGTGGAAGAATGATGGAGAGAAAGAGTGATGGGGGATCTAGAGGAATAGTGCCACCTGCATGTGAAAGAGTTTCTCCTGGGGAAATCTCTCTCTCTCTCTCTCTCTCACTCTCTCTCTCCTCTCTCTATCTCTCTCTCTCTTCTCTCTCTCTCTCTCTCTCTCTCTCTCTCTCTCTCTCTCTCTCTCTCTCTATCTATATCTCTCTCTTTTTGCTCTCTCTCTATCTCTCTCTCTCTCTCTCTCTCTCTCTCTCTCTCTCCTCTCTCTTCTATCTCTCTCTCTCTCTCTCTCTCTCTCTCTCTCTCTCTCTCTCTCTCTCTCTCTCTCTCGCTCTATCTATATCTCTCTCTTTTCGCTCTCTCTCTCTCTCCTTTTTTTCTCCTCTGCTCTTTGTACTCTGTGAGATATTAAATGGCCTGCGGCATCCTAGGGCGATCTGTGGCAATATCCGTTTGTTAAAACATTGTTATTTCACTGTCGGGACTGGAGCCTGGCGAGCCAAGCCATGCCGGGGGGTTGTTTGGTGAAAGGGACATAATCAGAGAACAGGAAATAAATATTTAGAGAGAGAGAGAGAGAGAGAGAGAGAGAGGAGAGAGAGAGGAGAGAGAGAGAGAGAGAGAGAGAGAGAGAGAGCGATAAAAGCAGGTGATTATATTCGTGCCACCCACCAGCTCCTTCCCTGACAGAACAGAATAGAAGAGATTAGAACACTGCAGGCCAGCAGAACAGGACCAGAACAACAGGTGATAATCAGAGCTGCATTCTAGAACACATTCATGTCAAATTCAGACCCATTATTTCCTTCGTAGGAATGTCAGGCTGCTGACTGCTTGTTAGAATGGCACACCTGTAGATAATAACTAGACTCTGTGAAAAAGACAGCTCACTCTGTTTGTTAGATAAAAATTATTCTAAGCTCTTTAAGTGCAGTAAAAATTCAACTTTTTCTATATGAAATTACAGGGTGAGATTCCCCAGCCCAATCCCCAGTCCCATCCCAAGCCCCAACCCCAACCCCAGCCCCATCCCCATCCCCAACCCCATCCCCATCCCCAGCCCAATCCCCAGCCCCAACCACATCCCAGCCCCAGCCCCATCCCCAGCTCAACCCCAACCCCAGCCCCATCCCCAGCCCTATTCCAAGCCCCATCCCCATCCCCAGCCCCATCCCAAGCCCCATCCCAAGCCCCATCCCCAGCCCAACCCCAACCAATCCCCAGCCCCATCCGCAGCCCCATTCCCAGCCCCATCCAAAGCCCCATCCCCACCCCAGCCCCAGTCCAAGCCCCATCCACAACCCCAACCCCAGCCCAGCCCCATCCGCAGCCCATTCCCTAGCCCCATCCAAAGCCCCATTACCAGCCCCATCTAATGTAGCTGGTACGGTCTTGTAGAGTTTAACGCTCAACGATCACGTGGCTGTTTATAAAGTCTAATAGGTGTGTCCCAGAGGCTTCATGGAGGCAGACAGACATGGAGATTCGGTTTGAGCTCCATTGTGAGGCTTCACTGCCGCTCTCATTGGTTATGACATCCACACACGCAAATGCACACACACACGCGCACACACACGCAAACGAGTGTGCACCACACACACGACAGCTAGTATGCCAATTCCTATCTGCCAGACAGCTGATAAGTGAAAGCGGGCGCTGGGGCTCGGTCTGGGATCGTCATGCTTCAATCCAATAACACCACTGTATAACCCACTTTATGTGTGTGGGTGAGTCGGTGCGTGCGTGCTTGTATCTGTCAGTGTGTGCGTATTTGTGTGTGTGTGTGTGTTTATGCTTAGGTCTGTCACCTCTCAATCCAATCCCATGACAGTCCAATGAACACTGTTCGCCTCGTTTCTCAACAAGCTACAGTAACCTAGCATGGTAGACTCTAACATTAATGTAATGGAAGTGTGTGTGTGTGTGTGTGTGTGTGTGTGTGTGTGTGTGTGTGTGTGTGTGTGTGTGTGTGTGTGTGTGTGTGTGTGTGTGTCAGAGGAAGGCCCTAAAAATTGTCAAAGACTCCAGCCACCCAAGTCATAGACTGTTCTCTCTGCTACCGCGCGGCAAGCGGTATCGGAGCGCCAAGTCTATGTCCAAAAGGCTTCTTAACAGCTTCTACCCACAAGCCATAAGACTCCTGAACAGTTAATCATGGCTACCCGGACTATTTGCATTGTTCCCCCCACCCCCCCCCTTTTACACTGCTGCTACTCTCTGTTTTATTATCTCTGCATAGTCACTTTAAATCTACCCACATGTACATATTACCTCAATTACCTCGACTAGCCTGTGCCCCCGCACATTGACTCTGTACTGGTACCCCCTGTATATAGCCTCCTACTGTTATTTAATTTTACTGCTGCTCTTAATTATTTTTTACTTATCTATTTTTTACTTAACACTTTTTTACTTTAAACTGCATTGTTGGTTATGGGCTTGTAAGTAAGCGTTACTGTAAGGTCTACACCTATTGTATTTGGTGCATGTGGTAAATAAAATGTGATTTGATTTGATTTGATGTTTGTGTGCGTTTGCGTGCTGTGACGGCCCTGAATATTTCTGAACCGTCTCAAGGCTTCTCCTTCTAATAGGGCGCTTCCCCTCCGTGCATGTGCGTGCGTGTGCATGTGTGTGTGTGTGTGTGTGTGTGTGTGTGTGTGTGTGTGTGTGTGTGTATGTGTAATGGAAACCAGAGGGTGGGAGTGTGCGCTGAGCCAGAGTACATTAGAAGGCTATACCATATTACACTACATTACCGCACCATATTACACTACATTACCGCACCATATTACACTACATTACCGCACCATATTACACTACATTACCACACCATATTACACTACATTACCGCACCATATTACACTACATTACCGCACCATATTACATTACATTACCGCACCATATTACACTACATTACCGCACCATATCACACTACATTACCGCACCATATTACACTACATTACCGCACCATATCACACTACATTACCGCACCATATTACATTACATTACCGCACCATATCACACTACATTACCGCACCATATCACACTACATTACCGCACCATATTACATTACATTACCACACCATATACACTACATTACGTTCACCGTATTACACTACATTACCGCACCATATTACATTACATTACCGCACCATATTACACTACATTACCGCACCATATTACACTACATTACCGCACCATATCATACTACATTACCGCACCATATTACATTACATTACCGCACCATATCACACTACATTACCGCACCATATTACATTACATTACCACACCATATCACACTACATTACCGCACCATATTACACTACATTACCGCACCATATTACACACATTACCGCACCATATTACACTACATTACCGCACCATATTACACTACATTACCGCACCATATTACATTACATTACCGCACCATATTACATTACATTACCGCACCATATTACACTACATTACCACACCATATTACACCACATTACCACACCATATTACACTACATTACCGCACCATATTACATTACATTACCACACCATATTACACTACATTACCACACCATATTACACTACATTACCGCACCATATTACACTACATTACCGCACCATATTACACTACATTACGTTCACCGTATTACACTACATTACCGCACCATATTACATTACATTACCACACCATATTACACTACATTACCACACCATATTACACTACATTACCGCACCATATTACATTACATTACCACACCATATTACACTACATTACGTTCACCGTATTACACTACATTACCGCACCATATTACACTACATTACCACACCATATTACACTACATTACCACACCATATTACACTACATTACCGCACCATATTGCACTACATTACCACACCATATTACACTACATTACGTTCACCGTATTACACTACATTACCGCACCATATTACATTACATTACCACACCATATTACACTACATTACCACACCATATTACACTACATTACCACACCATATTACACTACATTACGTTCACCGTATTACACTACATTACCGCACCATATTACATTACATTACCACACCATAGTACACTACATTACCACACCATATTACACTACATTACCGCACCATATTACACTACATTACCGCACCATATTACATTACATTAGCACACCATATTACACTACATTACCGCACCATATTACATTACATTACCACACCATATTACACTACATTACCACACCATATTACACTACATTACCACACCATATTACACTACATTACCGCACCATATTACATTACATTACCACACCATATTACACAACATTACGTTCACCGTATTACACTACATTACCGCACCATATTACATTACATTACCCACACAATATTACACTACATTACCGCACCATATTACATTACATTACCACACCATATTACACTACATTACGTTCACCGTATTACACTACATTACCGCACCATATTACACTACATTACCGCACCATATTACATTACATTACCACACCATATTACACTACATTACGTTCACCGTATTACACTACATTACCGCACCATATTACACTACATTACCGCACCATATTACACTACATTACCTCACCATATTACACTACATTACCGCACCATATTACACTACATTATGTGGGTTGTAATCAGTTGGATAGATAGTACTCGTGTTGCTATGTTTGTCCTCACAGCTATCGTGTGGCTACTGTACCATGAAGATAATACCGAAAACATGCAGAGTATTCAGTACCATAGCAACCTCTTCACACAGTAGAGGCCTTTGAGCGAGAGTATTCAGTACCGTAGCAACCTCTTCACACAGTAGAGGCCTATGAGCCAGAGTATTCAGTACCATAGCAACCTCTTCACACAGTAGAGGCCTATGAGCCATAGTATTCAGTACCATAGCAACCTCTTCACACAGTAGAGGCCTTTGAGCCAGAGTATTCAGTATCATAGCAACCTCTTCACACAGTAGAGGCCTTTGAGCGAGAGTATTCAGTATATAACATTTTGTTATATTATTGTGGATCTGGTTTCTGCAGCAATAGATGAGTGAGTGAGCAGAAAGTGTATATTATTACAAAGGCTGTAACAGATGGATTGAGTTGGTTATGTTGCTATGCTTTAGGACCTTGTAGTGATAATAGAGGGGTTTCCATACTGTACATTAATGTTAATTGTGCAGTTAGCAACCTCTCTACAGTTAACTACAATGCTCTTCGAAATGGATTGTTTACGTCGGGGGCAACATGTCTCCCAAATGACACCCTATTCCCTTATAGTGCAAAACATTTGACCAACAGTTAGGCCTGAGTCCCAGAAGTCATCCTTATGGGCCCTGTCTAAAGTAGTGCACTATGAAGGGAATAGTTGTCATTTGGGAAGCTGTCAAGGTTTTCACTAGACAGTAAGCTTTCCCATAAGATGCAAGTGCACATAAACAGTTACTTCATCACAAAGCCACACATCTACTTCACTAACCGTTGTTCCCAGTCTCACCTCAGGTAATCATAGGACTAGCCTGTATTTACGGTAATCTTAGACTAGTCTACATTTATGTAATCATAGACTAGTCTACATTTACGTAATCATAGACTAGCCTACGTTTACGGTAATCATAGACTAGCCTGCATTTACAGTAATCATAGGCTAGTCTACATTTACGGTAATCATAGCCTATCCTACAGAGTGTGCTCCCAGACTGAGTGTAATTTTGGCTGAGGACTCTGTCCGCTCTTTTCTCTCTCTCTCTCTCTCTCTCTCTCTCTCTCTCTCTCTCTCTCTCTCTCTCTCTCTCTCTCTCTTCTCTCTCTCTCTCTCTCTCTCTCTCTCTCTCTCTCTCTCTCTCTCCTCTCTCTCTCTCTCTCTCTCTCTCTCTCTCTCTCTCTCCCTCTCCCTTCCTCCTTCCCTCCATCCTTTATCTCTCTCCCTTCTCTCTCTCTGAGTCAGTCAGTCATTCAGACAGTGTTTTAATGAAGCATTAGAGCTATTAGAACTCAGGCCAAGAGTGATTAGTGATTAGCACTGCCTGGTACCATGTTCTGTCTGTGTCCCAAATAGCACCCTATTCCCTATATAGCGCACTTCTTTGGACCAGGGCCCATAGTGTGCACTATGTAGAGAATAGGGTGCAATTTGTGAGGCAGCGTCTTTGTAATGAGCCAAACAACACCATACTGAGCGGCTGTCATTATGGAAAATTATCATCAGAAATGCACAGAAACAAATTACTATCTGACTAAGAAAAGCTCAATTCAGTTCCACATTCACACATTGAGAGAAAGTTACAGATTGACTTAGCATTGCATGGTATTATTTCCATGTTGTAGATTTATTTAAATTATAAAACGGGAAATGTAGTCGGATAGGATATACATAATTGTTTATGTCATAGAAACATGCTAATTGTGGATATTCAAATGAATGTGTGCATAAAGATTATGTAAAAGTTGAGATATTCTCAACAATGGGGCTAAATATTGGGTAGCACGCATCACACACACACACACACACACACACACACAACACAAACACACACAAACACACATACACACACACACACACACACACACACACACACACACACACACACACACACACACACACACACACCACTTATTTCTCTGAGCTCCTCCTCCGACATCTGTCCCAAAGTTTGTTTTCTCTCAACTTTCTCTAAGACGACGCAAGCGGCAGGTCTGTTTTTCACTCCAGAAGAAGTGAGAGTCACTGTATATGTCAAGGTACATTTGCCTAATGCCTGTTCTTTGGAGCTCTGCTGTTCCATTTCTCTTCCTCTCCTCCGCTCTTTTCCCTTTGTCATATGGGAGGATGGGGGAGGGAGGGAGGGAGGGAGGGAGGGAGGGGAGGAGGGAGGGAGAGAGAGAGGGAGGGAGGGAGAGAGAGAGGGAGGGAGGGAGAGAGGAGGGGAGAGAGGGAGGGAGGGAGAGAGGGAGGGAGGGAGGGAGGGGAGAGAGGGAGGGAGGGAGGAGGGAGGGAGGGAGGGAGGGAGGGAGGGAGGGAGGGAGGGAGGGAGGGGAGAGAGAGAGGAGGGAGAGAGGGAGGGGAGAGAGAGAGGGAGGGGGAGAGAGAGGGAGGGAGGGAGGGAGGGAGGGAGGAGAGAGAGAGAGAGAGAGAGAGAGAGAGAGAGAGAGAGAGAGAGAGAGAGAGAGAGAGAGAGAGAGAGAGAGAGAGAGAGAGAGAGAGAGAGAGAGAGAGAGAGAGAGAGAGAGAGAGAGAGAGAGAGAGAGGGAGTAGACTTCCTTTCAGAGTAACAATACACAAATCACAAACTAGTTTTCTGTTCCTCTGCCTGTCTTTAGATCGAACAATAAAATATAATTTGTATTCAAATGGTTTTCTAAGCTTCTTGTTAGCAAGAGTTGCCTTAAACATCATGACCATCATATTGTTCGAAAAAGTACTCACTAACTAAAACTCTGATGAGATACTGCCTTTGACAAACTCCTTACATAATATTTTCTATGGAGGACATGCGATTAACGATGCACAGTGACAGCAGTCTGATAATGAGGCAGAAATATGAGTAGATTTGAAACAAAGTCAACTGTTTAAAACAACATTTGGTTTATCTGAGAGCGTATGGTAAATTGGACTGCTATGGCATTAGTGTAATGATGGAGAAAACTGAGACATAAGGGTGTGCAAGTGTGTGTATGTGCGTGTGAGCATGCATGTGTGTGAGAGAGTGTGTGTGTGTGCGTACATTTCAATCCCCCTCTCTCATTTGGCAGTCAGGCTTTTGTACGCCTCCTCAGAGTTTAACGACAAAGCCTGTTAGTATGGCCCTGACAGCTGTCTGTCTGGTACCTACCCCCCTGGCCCTGCTATAAAAGAGAGAGAGGGATGGAGAGAGAGATGGAAAGAGAGAAACTGAGGGAGAGAGAGAAAGAGACATAGACAGAGAGGGAGAGAGCGCAACAACAAATTCAATCCCTTTTAGACAACTTCCTGGATAAAACATTCCACTGTAATAGTGAAGGTGTAAACTTGGCAGTAGAAAACCTAAACAGTATATTTGACCTCTCAGCTTCCCTATCAAATCTAAAAATCTCTAACAGAAAACCAAAGAAAAGTAACAACAATGACACATGGTTTGATGAAGAATGCAAAAACCTAAGAAAGAAATTGAGAAACCTATGAAACGAAAAGCATAGAGACCCAGAAAATCAGAGCCTACGCCATCACTATGGTGAATCACTAAAACAATACAGAAACACACTACGGAAAAAGAAGGAACAGCATGTCAGAAATCAGCTCAATGTAATTGAAGAATCCATAGACTCTAACCACTTGTGGGAAAATTGGAAAACACTAAACAAACTATCTATCCAAAACGGAAATGTATGGGTAAACCACTTCTCCAATCTTTTTGGCCTTATAACAAAGAACAAACAACAAAAAATATACATGATCAAATGCAAATCTTAGAACCAACTATTACAGACTACCAGAACCCACTGGATTCTAAAATTACATTGAATGACCCCAATAACTACCGTGGGATATGCGTCAACAGCAACCTTGGGAAAATCTTCTGAATTATCATTAACAGCAGACTAGTTCATTTCCGCAGTGAAAACAATTTATTGAGCAAATGTCAAATAGGTTTTTACCAAATTACCGTACAACAGACCACATATTGACACAACACACCCTAATTGACAAAAAAACAAACCAAAACAAAGGCAAAGTCTTCTCATGTTGTTGATTTCAAAAAAGTTTTTGACTCAATTTGGCATGAGGGTCTGCTATACAAATTGATGGAAAGTGGTGTTGGGGGAAAAACATCCGACATTATAAAATCCATGTACACAAACAACAAGTGTGCGGTTAAAATTGGCAAAAACACACACACATTTCTTTCCACAGGGCCGTGGGATGAGACAGGGATGCAGTTTAAGCCCCACCCTCTTCAACATGTATATCAATGAATTGGCGAGGGCACTAGAACAGTCTGCAGCACCCGGCCTCACCCTACTAGAATCTGAAGTCAAATGTCTACTGTTTGCTGATGATCTGGTGCTTCTGTCACCAACCAAGGAGGGCCTACAGCAGCACCGAGATCTTCTGCAAAGATTCTGTCAGACCTGGGCCCTGACAATAAATCTCAGTAAGACAAAAATAATGGTGTTCCAAAAAAGGTCCAGTTGCCAGGACCACAAATGCAAATTCCATCTAGACACCGTTGGTCTAGAGCTCACAAAAAACTATACATACCTCGGCCTAAACACAGGTAACTTCCACAAAGCTGTGAACGATCTGAGAGACAAGGCAAGATGGGCCTTCTATGCCATCAAAAGGAACATCAAATTCAACATACCAATTAGTATCTGGCTAAAAATATATTAATCAGTTAATGAACCCATTGCCCTTCATGGTTGTAAGGTCTGGGGTCCGCTCACCAACCAAGAATTCACAAAATGGGACAAACACCAAATTGAGACTCTGCATGCAGAATTCTGCAAAAATATCCTTTGTGTACAACAAAAAACACAGAATAATGCACGCAGAGCAGAATTAGGCCGATACCCGCTAATTATCAAAATCCAGAAAAGAGCCATTAAATTCTATAACCACTTAAAAGGAAGATATTTCTACCTTCCATAACAAAGCCATCACCTACAGAAAGATGAACTTGGAGATGAGTCCCCTAAGCAAGCTGGTCCTGGGGCTCTGTTCACAAATACAAACAGACCCCACAGAGCCCAAGGACAACAACACAATTAGACCCAACTAAATCATGAGAAAACATAAAGACAATTACTTGACATATTGGAAATAATTAACAAAAAAAACAGAGCAAACTAGAATGCTCTTTGGCCCTAAACAGAGTACACATTTACATTTACATTTACTTATCCAGAGCGACTTGCAGAATACCTGACCACTGTGACTGACCCAAACTTAAGGAATGCTTTGACTATGTACAATCTCAGTGAGTATAGCCTTGCTATTGAGAAAGGCCGCCGTAGGCAGACCTGGCTCTCAAGAGAAGACAGGCTATGTGCACACTGCCCACAAAATGAGGTGGAAATTGAGCTACACTTCCTAACCTCCTGCCAAATATATGACCATATTAGAGACACATATTTCCCTCAGATTACACAGATCCACAAAGAATTTGAAAACAAGCCCACTTTTGATAAATTCCCTTATCTACTAGGTGAAATACCACAGCAAGATATGTGACCTGTTGCCACAAGAAAAGGGCAACCAGTGAAGAACAAACACCATTGTAAATACAACCCATATTTATGTTGATTTATTTTCCCATTTGTACTTTAACTATTTGCACATTGTTACAACACTGTATATATACATAATATGACATTTGAAATGTCTTTATTCTTTTGTTTACTGTACATTTTTATTGTTTATTTCACTTTAGTTTACTATCTACTTCACTTGCTTTGGCAATTTTAACATATGTTTCCCATGCCAATAAATCCCTTCAATTGAAATTGAAATTGAAATTGAATTGAAAGAGACATAGACAGAGAAGGAGAGAGAGCGATGGGTGTGAGAGAGGAAACACAGCACTGATATGCATAGTGTTTCATCACCATCCCTTCCTATTGTAATAACACCACCCGAAAACTGAGCTATATGGGGATCCAGCCACAACTCACACAGTCTGGTCAGAGGGTGAACCAGAGATGAATGGATGTCAGCTCACAGTGTCTGGTCAGATGTTTAACCAGTTTACAGAGTCTGGTCAGTGGGTTAACCAGCTCACGGAGTCTGGTCAGAGGGTTAACCAGAGATGAATAGAAGTAAACTCATAGAGTCTGGTCAGAGGGTTAACCAGCTCACGGAGTCTGGTCAGAGGGTTAACCAGAGATGAATAGAAGTAATAATAAATAATAATATGCAATTTAGCAGACGCTTTTATCCAAAGCGACTTACAGTCATGCGTGCATACATTTTTTTTGTGTATGGGTGGTCCCGGGGATCGAACCCACTACCTTGGCGTTACAAGCGCCGTGCTCTACCAGCTGAGCTACAGAGGACCATTCTTGGACTCCGCAGTCCAAGAATCTCTTCGCATTCAAGTCAAGGAGGCCAGTACACTAGAGAGTTGTAGAGAATCACTACTTCCTGGAGCTAGCTGCCAGCATTTCTTATACAAAGAGCAGTCCACAGAGCTTTTCAAGGTCTGGACATACACTCCAGAGGCCGACCCAGCCCCAGTGTGTGTGTGCACGTGTGTGTGTGTGTATGTGTAGTGAAGTAATATTGATAATATAGGCTACATTATATACCTCAAATGAGACCTGCAATAAGACTATGCAATTAACATTAAACATAAAGATGATTTAACAATATGAAAAAAACTATAGTTGAGTTGCAGTAATAGGAAGGTCAAGAAATGTCTGAGAATGGATTTAATATCATAGATTTAATATCGTGGTAAAATTAACGATTCACATAGAAGGCATAAAGGTTCAGTTACAAAGCATCAACAAGTATTACAAGGCGGCAGGTCACCTAGTAGTTAAGAGCGTTGGGCCAGTAATCGAAAGAATTGCTGGTTTGAATCCCGGAGCCGACTAGATAAAAATATCTGTCGATGTGCCCTTGAACAAGGCCCTTTACCCTAGTCGCTCTGGATAAGATATTATTCTAGGCATGAAGGTCTTAGAGTTACAAGGCAAAGCATTAACAAGCCAGACGCCTATAGGAAATTAGAGTTTATTCTACAGCCTTTTTCCATGGGCAGGATACATGACAAGCAGAACAAAGGCCTTTCATTGCATTTAGAACATTTGAAGGGGAGAGTTTTTCAAACAAAAACCAACCACCATTGACCAATCAAACGATACCTAGTTACAGTAACCTGATCACTCAGTCCCAATCACCATAGGATGTCACAGCATTCAAAGGGTTGAGTGGGGGATGAGTCCAACGCAACTGGATTCCTAAAGACAATAAAACCTATTTGCATACAGTAGTTTAGAGTTCACCCTGCAGAGATATAAGTTACCACAGAGATCATACATCCATATAGATAGCATCAGAGTTCTCCTCAGTGGATAAGTTTCAGATACATACAGTGAGGGAAAAAAGTATTTGATCCCCTGCTGATTTTGTACGTTTGCCCACTGACAAAGACATGATCAGTCTATAATTTTAATGGTAGGTTTATTTGAACAGTGAGAGACAGAATAACAACAACAAAATCCAGAAAAACACATGTCAAAAATGTTATAAATTGATTTGCATTTTAATGAGGGAAATAAGTATTTGACCCCTCTGCAAAACATGACTTAGTACTTACAAAACATGACTTAGTACCCTCTGCAAAACCCTCGAACCTTCAGTTCCCTCCACAGATTTTCTATGGGATTAAGGTCTGGAGACTGGCTAGGCCACTCCAGGACCTTAATGTGCTTCTTCTCGAGCCACTCCTTTGTTGCCTTGGCCGTGTGTTTTGGGTCATTGTCATGCTGGAATACCCATCCACGACACATTTTCAATGCCCTGGCTGAGGGAAGGAGGTTCTCACCCAAGATTTGACGGTACATGGCCCCGTCCATCGTCCCTTTGATGCGGTGAAGTTGTCCTGTCCCCTTAGCAGAAAAACACCCCCAAAGCATGATGTTTCCACCTCCATGTTTGATGGTGGGGATGGTGTTCTTGGGGTCATAGGCAGCATTCCTCCTCCTCCAAACACGGCGAGTTGAGTTGATGCCAAAGAGCTCAATTTTGGTCTCATCTGACCACAACACTTTCACCCAGTTCTCCTCTGAATCATTCAGATGTTCATTGGCAATCTTCAGACGGGCCTGTATATGTGCTTTCTTGAGCAGGGGGACCTTGCGGGCGCTGCAGGATTTCAGTCCTTCACGGCGTAGTGTGTTACCAATCGTTTTCTTGGTGACTATGGTCCCAGCTGCCTTGAGATCATTGACAAGATCCTCCCATGTAGTTCTGGGCTGATTCCTCACTGTTCTCATGATCATTGCAACTCCACGAGGTGAGATCTTGCATGGAGCCCCAGGCCGAGGGAGATTGACAGTTCTTTTGTGTTTCTTCCATTTGCGAATAATCGCACCAACTGTTGTCACCTTCTCACCAAGCTGCTTGGCGATGGTCTTGTAGCCCATTCCAGCCTTGTGTAGGTCTACAATCTTGTCCCTGACATCCTTGGAGAGCTTTTTGGTCTTGGCAATGGTGGAGAGTTTGGAATCTGATTGATTGATTGCTTCTGTGGACAGGTGTCTTTTATACAGGTAACAAACTGAGATTAGGAGCACTCCCTTTAAGAGTGTGCTCCTAATCTCAGCTCGTTACCTGTATAAAAGACACCTGGGAGCCAGAAATATTTCTTATTGAGATGGGGTCAAATACTTATTTCCCTCATTAAAATGCTAATCAATTTATAACATTTTTGACATGCGTTTTTCTGGATTTTGTTGTTGTTATTCTGTCTTTAACTGTTCAAATAATCCTACCATTAAAATTATAGACTGATAATTTCTTTGTCAGTGGGCAAACGTTCAAAATCAGCACGGGATCAAATACTTTTTTCCCTCACTTTATATGTCTAAAATTAAGCTTTGTTAATGTCAGTATTGCCTTGTAACTTTTTTTATTTTTTTAATTTTTTTTTACTTGGGGGTAGATCAGCTTAATATTGCAGATAGATTGTAACTTCCATCAATCTAATTGTCTGCATCACTTCCAATCCCCCATGTTTTATATATATATATACTCCCCTTTATTACTTTCCAACCCCGCCATCCTTTCCCTACTTGGGGTAAATTGGTGAACAACAATGCTTAGGCCTCTACTTCCAGCTTATACTTACTATCTACATTTTATGGACACAGTCAATTTTACAATAATTCAATTGTATTTTTTTTTGCTCCTGAACTTCTTCTACTCTCAACCTCTCCGATCATTTTCATGATGTCCATTCGGTTTGGTTCTATATGCCATATCTTTATAACTGTGCTCTTTCCCAAAAGCTCCCAACATACAACCTATATACTTATTATGGACACAGTATGCTTACATTATTAGTTATCTTGTTATTATTTGTTGTTATTTGTTATTAGTCCCATCCTTCAACTCTATTCAACACCTCCCATCTATCTCTTAACACCATCCATATAGGATTTCTATTTGCCATATATATTTCAACTGTACTGTGATGTTTTACAAAAGTTCTGAACCTTTCTATTCTCATTGCTTCTACAGATTGTGAATTAAAAATAAACATTTTTGCTAAAAGTATTATTATATTATTGATCGATTGACTATGACTTTTCAGATCACCCAGTATTGCTATCTGCAAGGTTAGCTCCAGGTAAATATTGCAATCCTTTAGCCATTCCAAAAACAAGCTACAAATGGACAGAACCAAAACAAATGATCTAATGATTCTGTCTCTTCACAGCAAAATCTGCAGAGCTGGGAAGATTGTATCCCCCATATAAAAAAACATTCTATTGGTAGCAAGAATTTTATAAAATAATTTAAATTGAAAGATTCTAATTTTTGAATCCGGTGTCGTTTTGCGTGTCAGTTCATAAACACATAAAATCTCTTCCCAACTATTTTGCAATCTATATGGGACGGCTGTCAATCCTTTGGTCCTTAAATGAAACTGATATACTTTTTTATTTATCACAGTTTTCCTTAACCAATTATGTTCTTTAATGCAAGGCCGACAGACAAGTTCCTTACTTTCTCCCCCTTCCACTTTCCTCTTCCATTTTTGCGGTAAGGCTGCAATTATTTGGTTGTAATTTTGGGTAGAGCAGACATTTCCATATGTTTTTGTTAGCTGCATGTGTGACATAACTCCACCAGTCCTACCGATGATATCATTTATGAAGATTATACCTTTTTTAAACATTTTGTCAAAAAATAAAGGTTTTTTGTCAATTACTATATTTGAATTTAACCACAATATTTGTTGCATTATTTGTTCTGTCGTTTCTGGAGGATAAATTGAAATTGCAACCAACTTTCTATGGCTTGTTTTAGAAATAGTGATATTTGGGAGATGATTTCCTTTTCAAATAACTGAAAATGAGTGGTTGTAATCTGATTAAAGGGAAAAAGGCCATTCTTGAGCATTGGGTGAGACAGTATAACTTTTGTATGACTGAAGCTTTTAGTGATAGGTCTAATGCTTTAATATTTAATCATTTCTGTCCTCCGAATTCATATTCATTATCAGTGGCGGCTGGTGAAAAATATTCTCGGTGGGGCTGTGCCATACTTTTTTTTTCCTGTAACCATCGCGATATATTTTAACACAAACTGCAGGACAGCAGTGCTCAGTGAAACATTCAGTAATTATTTAATGCCAATATTAAAAAGTTGAGGCATTCTTACACAAAAACATATTACACAAACCCAAGCCTTTCATTTGCATTTAAAGTGAACTTTTCACCATTGGTAGTAAACAGGCAACGCAACAGGCATGCTGTCAGAACAGAGTGGAAAGTGGACAATAACATGAAATTATTATAAAGTTTATAGGAAATCTTACACTGTATAAAAGGATGTATAATATAGAAATGGATATCAAGTGGATGAACTCAAACCTTTGACTGGAAGAATAGCATACAGTATTTTATGATCATACTAAATGTGACTAATTGTTAATGTGCTCCAGAACTGCAACAATTAATTGATACAAAACAACATATATACAGTAATATTAGCAAAGACACTATTAAGACTTTCTAGAGTACCATATATAACTGGATTTTTTATGCTAAGGTCAACTATATACAAAGAAACATGCGGCCAGAGCTGCTCTGTGTGTGTGTGTCTGTCATCTTATTTGTACAGGAATTTTGCCCGTCTGTCCTTCTGAGTGGCAAACCTCTCAATGACCCTTTGATTAAAGTCAGGAATGTCCCTGACAAGTTTCTTCTCCATGGAGAGCATGGCCAGAGCGTTCAGGCGATCCTGTGTCATGCTGTTTCTCAGGAAGGTCTTGATCCTTTTCAGTGTAGAGAAGCACCTTTCTGACTCAGCAGTTGTCATGGGTGTGGTGATGAGGATCTTGAGGAGGCTGGCAGTCTCTGTGAAAGTGCTCTGAAGGTTGTTCTCCATGAAGAACTGGTACAGGGGCACTGCACCACTACAAGCCTTGAACTCACTGTTCTCATAGATGAGGGACAGTTCGGTTTTGAGCTTGGCCTTGTTCAACATGGGGTACGCCTCCACGGTTGTTTCAAGCGCTGTATCGGGGAACTTCACACTGTGTTGTGGGAACAACTCTCCGTGCAATAGTGTTGCGCTGATGAGGTGCTGGGTGAAGGAGAACCTCTCTTTGGCATGACTCAGGATGGTATCACATACCTGTAAAAGATACATCATCAGCTTTAATTTGCAATTAAGCTATTTTGATGCAAGTGATCCTGACTGACACATGCCTATGTCCAACTCAAGTATATGATTACCAAGGTGCTGATTGTTCAGGGTTTTGGCTACATACTACCAGGCCTGAAAAAAGTTCTAGGGGGAAACACTGACAATTACATCACAACTTACCTCTATAGCCAACCTCTGTTGTTCTCCTGGTCCCAGCATCCTCCGTCGCTTGATGGGCTGTTGCTGCTCGTCAGATGCGCTGTCCCCACACAAAGAGGGAATTGAGGCCCTGGGTCCAAAAAATAAAGTTTAATTTGATAACTTGCAATCAGACTTCTTAACTCACTGTAATTCCCCCTCAACACACAACCAGTGACTTTTATATATATATATATATATATATATATATATATATATATATATATAGACAGACAGACAGACAGACAGACAGATAGTGTGTATATACACACAAACTATGTCTAGTAACTGCTTTTAACCTGTGATGTACATAATTAACTGATGTTATTACGTTTTAAAGCCTTTTTCTATTACATTTGTGAGAGGGATGCAACATCATTTTGTTCTGCTGTGCACTTAGCAATAAAGTTAATCTTCAATAACAACTAGGCCTCTTCTAGAAATTGACCTGGTGGACACCTGAATAATTATTACAAACTGTGTAGTACTTTCCTGCATTATTATCAACGTCTGATTGTGTCTTCTCTTTCCTTTTAAAATACTAAAACAAATATAATTGTGACGGCTCTATGATAATCACTCACTTTGATGACCAGACACATTTAGGCTTTTAAACTGTTGTAAGTGAACTATTCATCTTTCTAACAACATCTTTATCAGCCAATAGTAAATATAGTTATTTACCTGATTGTTAGCATGCTGTCTGTGAACCTCTGGACAAGTGCTTTAATGAAGACAGGGTCGATGTTCCTCTTCTGCAGCTGGCTGAAAAGCATGTCCACATTTGGCATGATCTTGTGGAACAGTGCCAGGAAAAAACAGAAAGCCTCGTCTTCGAGCATCCTCACAAAGCCCCCCGCCTCTCTGACAGTCGGGGCATCAAAGTTCCCAGAGTCTCTGATGGTCTGGAAACACGTTAGGAGGTCATCCCTGTACTCGTACACAGTGTTTACAGCGCGACTGTGGAAGTTCCACCGTGTTGTAGAGGCTCTGGGGAGTCTATGCGCAACCACTTCGTCAAGCACGGTGGTTCGCTTGGGAGACCTGGAGAAGAAAGCAGAAAATCCTGCAAGGTCGGAAAAGAAAGTGCCGATCCTGGGGATGCGTGAAGTAGCCTGCTGCATGATGAGGTTCAGCTGATGTGCATAGCAGTGGACGTAGTGCGCATTTTCGTACACATCCACTATTTTACGCTGCACTCCGCCGGTGGCTCCCCTCATCACACTTGCTCCGTCGTAAGCCTGGGCAATAAGTTTGGCCTTTTGTCCATGTGAGAGTATGGTGCTGAGCCTCTCCAGCAGCGCTGTAGCGATGGTGTCGGCGGTTGCGTTCTCGATCAAAATGAACTCGAAAATACGCTCTTGGACGTTACTTTTAGCATCGATGTAGCGTATCACAAGCACCAACTGGCAGTGGGTGGAAACGTCAGTCGTCTCGTCAGCTTGAATGGCGATAAAATCAGCACTCTTTACTTCCTCCAGGATGTAATCCTTAAGCACTGTGACACTCTGGCTCCGGGACGTTTGTATTTGAGCCAGGGTGTATTTTGTTTTGTTGGGTTTTGGGTGTATTTCTATGTTTGCATTTCTGTCACGTTCATTTCTAGGTTTGGTCAATGACTCCCAATCGGAGGTAACGAGTGGCAGCTGTCGGCTCGTTATCTCTGATTGGGAGCCATATTTATTTGTATGTTTTCCTGTGGGAGTTGTGGGTTTTTGTTCCTTTTGGTCAGTGTACCGTGGACTTCATTGAGTCGTCTTTTGTTTGTAGTTCGATAACGTTTATTTAATAAAGTCATGTTTCTTGGACACGCTGCGCCTTGGTCATACTTGGACGACATAGACGACCGTGACAGAAAAACCCACCATAAGAGGACCAAGCAGCGTGTCAAGCGGCAACAGGACCCAGCTCCAAAGGATTCATGGACATGGGAGGAGATACTGGCTGGAAGGGGTCCTTGGGCACAACCGGGAGAATATCGCCGCCCTCGTGAAGAGCTGGAGGCAGCTAAAGCCGAGAGGAGGCGGTATGAGGAGGCAGCACGGAGTCAAGGCTGGAAGCCCGTGGGTACCACCCAAAAATTTCTTGGGGGGGGGGCTTAAAGGGAGTGTGGCGAAGTCGGGTAGGAGACCTGCGCCTACTCCCTGGACTGACCGTGGAGAGCGAGAGTACGGGCAGACACCGTGTTACGCAGTAGAGCGCATGGTGTCTCCTGTACGCAGGCATAGCCCGGTTCGGTACATTCCAGCTCCACGTATCGGCCGGGTTAGAGTGAGCGTTGAGCCAGATGTCATGAAGCCGGCCCAACGCATCCGGCTACCAGTGCGTCTTCTCGGGCCGGCGTACATGGCACCAGCCTTACGCATGGTGTTCCCGGTTCGCCCACATAGGCCGGTGCGGGTTATTCCACCTCCCCGTACTGGTCGGGCAACGGGGAGCATCAACCCGGGTAAGGTTGGGCAGGCTCAGTGCTCAAGGGGGCCAGTAAGCCTGCACGGTCCGGTATTTCCGGCGCCACCTCCCCGCTCCAGCCCAGTACCACCAGTGCCTACACCACGCACCAAGCCTCCTGTGTGTTCCCCGAGTCCTGTGCGTCCTGTTGCTGCTCTCCGCACTAGGCCTTATGTGCGTCCCCAGGGTCCAGCATGCCCTGTTGCTGCTCTCCGCACTAGGCCTGATGTGCGTCCCCAGGGTCCAGCATGCCCTGTTCCTTCTCCCCGCACTAGGCTTTATGTGCGTTCCCAGGGTCCAGCATGCCCTGTTGCTTCTCCCCGCACTAGCCCTGAGATGCGTGTCCTCAGCCCGGTACCTCCAGTTCCGGCACCACGCACCAGGCCTACGGTGCGCCTCAGACGGCCAGAGTCTGCCGTCTGCCCAACGGGGCCTGAACTGCCCGTCTGCCCAAAGGCGCTTGAACTGGCCGTCTGGACTGAGCCTGCAAAGCCGCCCGTCTGCCATGAGCCTTCAGAGCCGTCCGCCAGACCGGGGCCGCTAGAGCCTTCCGCCAGACAGGATCAGCCAGAGCCTTCCGCCAGACAGGATCAGCCAGAGCCTTCCGCCAGCCATGAGCAGCCAGATCCGTCAGCCAGCCATGAGCAGCCAGATCCTTCAGCCAGCCATGAGCAGCCAGATCCGTCGGCCAGCCATGAGCAGCCAGATCCGTCGGCCAGCCATGAGCAGCCAGATCCGTCGGCCAGCCATGAGCAGCCAGATCCGTCGGCCAGCCATGAGCAGCCAGATCCGTCAGCCAGCCATGAGCAGCCAGATCCGTCAGCCAGCCATGAGCAGCCAGATCCTTCAGCCAGCCATGAGCCGTCCAGCCAGGATCCGCCAGAGCCGTCCAGCCAGGATCCGCCAGAGCCAGCCAGCCAGGATCCGCCATTGAGTCCGGTGCTGTCCCTTAGCCCGGTGCTGCCCCTTATCCTGGTGCTGCCCCTTAGTCCGGTACTGCCCCTTAGTCCGGTGCGGCCCCTTAGTCCGGTGCTGCCCTTTAGTCCGGTGCCGCCCCTTAATCCAGTGGGGTTTAGTTGGGGGGTGGTCATGTGGAGGAGGCTACGGAATCGGATAGTGACTAAGGTGGGGTGGGGACCACGACCAGGGCCAGAACCGCCACCGTGGACAGACGCCCACCCAGACCCTCCCCTAGACTGGATGCTGGTGCGACCGGAGTTCGCACCTTTAGGGGGGGGTACTGTGACACTCTGGCTCCGGGACGTTTGTATTTGAGCCAGGGTGTATTTTGTTTTGTTGGGTTTTGGGTGTATTTCTATGTTTGCATTTCTGTCACGTTCATTTCTAGGTTTGGTCAATGACTCCCAATCGGAGGTAACGAGTGGCAGCTGTCGGCTCGTTATCTCTGATTGGGAGCCATATTTATTTGTATGTTTTCCTGTGGGAGTTGTGGGTTTTTGTTCCTTTTGGTCAGTGTACCGTGGACTTCATTGAGTCGTCTTTTGTTTGTAGTTCGATAACGTTTATTTAATAAAGTCATGTTTCTTGGACACGCTGCGCCTTGGTCATACTTGGACGACATAGACGACCGTGACACACTGACAGCATACAGTCCAACAGCTCGTTCTGTATCGTCTTTGACGTGCCCTTAAAAACGGTAGCTGTCTTCAGGTGCTCCTCCAGCACACTGTCGAGGGAGGCAACAAAATCCACTAAGCCCCGGAAAATGCCGGGGTTGTCCGAGGAGTCAGTCTCCTCGTGCCCACGCAAGGCCAACTCAAAAGCCCCACAGAACTTCACACAATCGATAATTTTGGATAGAATGTGCCTGTTTTTATCCACCTCCTCATTGTGTTTCCTCACCGCAATCCTGTGGCCGTCATCCAGCTGCGTAGCAATGTTCACCCTTCCTAATACAGCTAGCTTTACAGAGTTGTCCATGTGTGCCCTGGTGTTCTCATGTTTCTTTACCTTCTCTGACAGGTGCTTCATATCCCTCACTCCGGTACCTGTCCATGCTGAATCTGACCCCGTCGTTTTAAAAAGCAAGCACGGAAAGCAAAATAAAGCATTAGCATCAGTGCACCCAGCTAGCCAAGCCTTCCTGGTGTACCAGCTACGGGAGAAGCCGCGCATATACTGCTTCCCTTTCTCGCTAGCCTGCTGTCTGATTGAGAGGTCAGGTTGATCTGGGCCCAGCTCTTTCACCCGAACTTTCTCTGACAAAGTTCTCCTCTCAAACGGATCTTGGAGGAGAGATTTCACCGAGTTAGGGTTGGGTCTTGGAGGAGTAACGTTTGCGCTCGCCATTGTCGTCTAGTAAAAATGGCGCCACTGGAGCCCGGTCCTTATTTTATCAGGGGCGAGCTTGGGGCGATAAAATAATCGCCCTCCTTGGATTCGATTTAAGATCGCTGATTGGCTACATTTTATGTCATACATTCATATCTTAAATTAGCAATTGGCTTAACTGCTACGTAGACCCGCCTCCTCGGGGCACTTTCTGTATCGCCCAGAGCTGACGAGGCGTTTGACAGGCAGAGGAAAGGTTGCGAATATGATTTTCTATCATATCTTACACATATTACTGTGTGCATTCCATATTTCAAACACACAAATATTGACATACTGATGTTTTTATTATTATTATTATTATTTTTATTTATTTTTTATTTTATTTTTTTAAATAATTTTATTTAAGGGGGCGGCGCCCTAGCGCCCTCTATCGGCCAGCCGCCACTGTTCATTATATAAATAGGCCCTTTTAATTTTGTCTGGCTTGCCGTTCCAAATAAAATGGAATATTTTTTTCTCATATAATTTAAAAAACTGTGCGCTAGGCGTAGGCAAGACCATAAGCAAATAGGTAAACTGGGATAATCCTAAAGAGTTAATCAGGGTGATTTTTCCACAAATTGACAGGTATTTACCTTTCCATTGTAGCAAGATCTTATCTATTTTTGCTAACTTTGTATTAAAATGTATTGAAGTGAGATCATTTATTTCCTTTGGGATATGTATTCCGAGTATATCCACATCACCATCAGACCATTTTATTGATAAACTACATGGTAATGTAAAAATTCTATTTTTTAATGATCCAATACGTAATTCATTTCATTTCATTTTAGTCATTTAGCAGATGCTTTATCCAGAGTGACTTACATGAGCAATTAGGGTTACGTGCCTTGCTCAAGGGCACATCTACAGATTTTTCACCTAGTCGGCTCGGGGATTAGAACAAGCGACCTTTCGGTTACTGGCACAACGCTCTTAACCACTAAGCTACCTGCCGCCCCGTAATATAGTACATTTGTCATAATTTGGTTGTAATCCAGAGAGGTTAGAAAATGTATCTAGATCCTCTATGAGGCTGTGGAGGGATTCTAGTTGTGGATTTAAAAGAAAACATGAATCATCAGCGTACAATGACACCTTTGTTTTTAAGCCCTGGATTTCTAATCCTCTGATATTAATATTGGATCTGATTTTAATAGCTAACATCTCGATGGCCACAATAAATAGATATGCCGATAGTGAACAACCTTGTTTCACTCCTCTTGACAGTTTAAAACTTTCTGAGAAATAGCCATTATTTACTATTTTACACCTAGGGTTACTATACATGATTTTGACCCATTTTATAAGAGATTCTCCTAAATTGAAAAGCTCCAGGCATTTATATATAAACCCCAGTCGTACTTTATCAAATGCCTTTTCGAAGTCTGCTATGAATAGCAGGCCTGGTTTCCAAGATTTTCCATAGTGTTCTATTGTTTCCAATACTTGCCTTATAAAATCTCCAATGTATCTTCCATGTAAAAAACATGTCTGATTAGAATGAATAATATCCGATAATACCTTTTTTAATTCTATGCGCTATACATTTTGCTAGAATTTTTGCATCACAACACTGAAGTGTAAGGGGCCTCCAATTTTTTTAATGGACTGGATCTTTATATTTTCCACTTGTTTCCTGTTTCAGTAATAATAAGATCATACCTTCTTCTTGAGTGTCAGATAATCTACCATTTACATAGGAGTGGTTAAAACATGCTAATAACGGTCCTCTTAGTATATATAAAAAGGTTTGGTATACCTTGACTGGTATGCCATCCAATCCTGGAGTTTTCCCGGACTTAAAGTCTTTAATTGCATCCAGAAGTTCCTCCTCTGTAATTTCACCTTCACATGAGTCTTTCTGTATGGCTGTTCATTTTACATTATCAATAGAAAAAAAATCTCTTCAATTAGCTTCAGTTAGAGGAGATGGAGGCGACTGAAAAGAAAACATATGCTTAAAGTACTTTGTTTCCTCCTTCAAAATATCATTTGGTGAATCATGGGTGACTCTGTCAATTGTAACCAGTTTCATTAAATTCTTTTTGGTAGCATTCCTATGTTGAAGATTAAAAAATAATTTTGTGCATTTTTCCCCATATTCCATCCAGTTTGCTTTATTTGTATAATATATTACACTTGATCTTTCTTGAATAAGTTTCTCAGTTTCTTTTTGTTTTTCCTCTAATTTATTCTGAGCCTCTATGGTACAGTTTTTATTGCCATCTATCTGTTCTGTTAGACTTTCTATTTCCTTTGTTAGTACAAACTATTTTGACCTAAATTGCTTTTGTTTTCGAGATGAGTACTGAATTGCATGGCCTCTAAAGGCACATTTAAAGGTGTCTCACACAATAAGGGGATTTGCTGTACCTATGTTATGTCGGAAAAAGTAAGTTATAAATTCCTTTGTTCTAATTATAAATAAATTATCATCCAATAGGCTTTGATAAAATTTCCAATATCCTCGCCCATGTGGAAATTCAGTAAGAGTAATGTATATGCCAATTATATGATGGTCCGACCGCATTCTGTCCCCTATCAACACTTTCTTAACTTTTGGTGCCAACGAGAATGAGATAAGAAAGAAGTCAAGACGACTAGCTTGATCGAGTCTCCGCCATGTATATCTCACTAGATCAGGATATTTAAGCCTCCATATATCTACTAGTTCTAATGTATCCATGACATTCACAATGTCCTTATTGCCTTGTAACTTAAGCTTTATACCTTGTATGTGAATCCATTTATTTTACAAAGTTATTAAATAATACTTCCTTTGATATTCGCTTCTCATGACCATTCCTTGATTGTGCCTAGCTAAACGCATACTACTTGATTGCACATGGTTTTACTATAATGTTAAATGGAGTCAGATTTACTTTTTAACAGACTTAGTCCATTAAATGCATAGTATTATTTATGAGTCGCATGTGATGTATACAATATAGCCTTTATATCAAATATTACCCAATTACATTACAAATAGGGCACATAGCCTATAACAAAAAGTCAAAATGACATTGGCAATTCTGAGTTCAGTTGTTTACTGGTATTATTGTGGAATAAAGCTGGCCAAACCAATGTGCAAACAATGAATGTGCAACCAATGAGAGAGGAGGATATAGCTTCTGCAGGTGCTGCTTTGAAGAAAGGATTGGGTTTGACAAAAAGGGAATACAGATTAACTAAGACAACAGAGAGAGAGGCTGAGAGAGAGAAAGAGAGAGCGAAAGAGATCGAAAGAGAGCGAAAGGGAGAAAGAGAGAGAAAGAAAGAAAGAAAGAAAGAGGCAGATAGGAAGAGAGAGCATGGCGGTGGCAACCCTCACTGAACAACAAAAGTAAAGAGACACAAGCCAGAAAAAACATTATTTCAGCTATAAAAGAGGACAATGGATAGGGGGGGGGAGATCTGTCGATGTGCCCTTGGTAGTGTCCTTGGTAGTGTCTGTCCCTTGGTAGTGTCTGTTAAATGACGGGAATGTAAATGTTGAGCAGATCCACTGCAGGTGGACTGTATGTTTTAAAATTCAATAAAACCATTTAAGTACTGCACTATATAGGGAATAGGGTGCCATTTGGGATACATGAATGCTGCAGTTCATCCCCTTTCATGCCCGCGCCGCTACCCACCCGCCCGTCGTAACCCCCAGCAGTGGAAGCCTCACTGAGCAATAATGCTATTTAGTATTTATTTACACTCTGAACACGACCAATAACTAGATTTTAAATAGAAGCAGAAGACAAGTGGTTGGCCTTTATGGCTCTTTTTAATGAAAGCCTGAATCCCAGAGGAGGAGGAGGAGGTGATTGTTAAATGAAATGAGATGAAATGTGGTTTAATGTGTGTGTGTGTGTGTGTGTGTGGTGTGCTTGCGTGTGTGAATGTGTGTTTGTGTGTGTGTGTGTGCTTGCGTGTGTGTGTGTGTGGTGTGTGTGTGTGTGTGTGTGTGTGTGTGCTTGTGTGTGTGGCTGAGCCAACTGTATTTGTGGCCAAACAGAGCAGGAGGAGAGAAGCTCTGAATCAGGGCTTTTAGTAATCAGTGTCACATAGAGGCTATCTTAGACCAATGAGAGGTGCTGACAGCTGGGCTAGTCGGTGTGTGTGTGTCTCTTGGTCTCCTCTCTCCCTCTCCCTCTCCCTCTCTCCAGTTCCCCCCTCCATCCCCTCCATCCCTCCCTCCCTCTTTGCATCTCTCTTTTTGCATCTCTCCCTTCACTCTCTCTCTCTCTCCCCACACCTCTCTCTCTCTGTCATGTAAAGAAATGACCAGTGTTGAGACCCAAGTTGTTCTGCCTACCTGCGGTAGAACCTGTTGATGGGGCTAACTTGTGCCCCCGCACATTGACTCTGTACCGGTACCCCCTGTATATAGCCTCCCTACTGTTATTTAATTTTTTACTCATCTATTTTTTACTTAATACTTTTTTTCTTAAAATTGCATTGTTGGTTAATGGCTTGTAAGTAAGCATTTCACTGTAAGGTCAACACCTGTTGTATTCGGCCCATGTGGCAAATACAATTTGATTTGATTTGCTGATGGGGCCTGCTGATGGGGTCTAATAGATAGTGAGGTTAGGATGGTTCAGCTTCCTGTCCTGTAGGAATCTAAAACTGCACATCACATCACAACAGAGGAGAGAGGAGAGGAGAGGGGAAAGAGTGAGGGAGGATCAGAGCGAGAAAGAGAGGGAGAGAGAGATAGTAGGAGAAAATGTGGGAGAGAAAAAGAGAGAGAGAAGTAGTGGGAAAGAGAGACTAAAAGTGACACTGAGGGATGACGGTAACCCCAGCCTACTCTGTCCTAGGTGACGGGTCTAGTCAGGAGACGTCCTAACCCATGACAGACTGTCCAGCTCAGCTAAAACACCGATCCTGTCTGAGCTTCACTTCACATCACGTCAGAGTGGTAAGGATAGCAAAACTAGTTGAAAGGTGTTGGAAAAGTGCAGATTGAAATAGAATATGCGAAGACTTTGATTTGATTTCAACTCTCCTGTTGTGAGATGTTGCTTTCTGAATCTAACCTTTACATCAGTCTGTAATACTCCTTTTTCATTTTCTGATAAGTATTTTCTCTCCCTCGCTTCCTCGACCACAGAGGACTAGTGTTTGTTATGAGGAACTTTGCTTATCAATCTGCAAGAGTCCAATAAGAGAATGATTGAGCAGCGACAACACACAGAGCTTTAATATAGCGTGGTTAGGTTGGAGGTTAGGTTGGATCAATACCACAGGTACATTATTAACTGATCACTCTTGTTTAAGGTCTTTGGGGGAATATAATGTGTCTGGCTGTTCTAGGGAGTGATGAGATCGATGTGAATAAAGTTAGAAAGAAACTAAAAACTTCTCAGCAGCCATCTTGGAAATGTCACTCTGGGGTAAAAAAGGTAAAAAGCAAGTACTGATTGGCTGACAGCCCTCTCCCTGTCAACAGGGACAGAGAGGGAAAAGGGTGGAGAGAGAAGGGAAAGACAGAGAGAGATCAGCTCAATATAATTGAAGAATCCATAGACTCTAACCACTTCTGGGAAAATTGGAAAACACTAAACAAACAACAACATGAAGAGCTATCTATCCAAAACGGAGATGTATGGGTAAACTGTTTCTCCAATCTTTTTGGCCCTATAACAAAGAACAAAAAATACATGATCAAATGCAAATCTTAGAATCAACTATTAAAGACTACCAGAACCCACTGGATTCTAAAATTACATTGAATGAACTACAGGAGAAAATACAAACCCGCCAACCCAAAAAGGCCTGTAGTGTTGATGGTATCCTCAATGAAATGATAAAATATACAGACCACAAATTCCAATTGGCTATACTTAAACTCTTTAACATCATCCTTAGCTCTGGCATCTTCCCCAATATTTGGAACCAAGGACTGATCACCCCATCCACAAAAGTGGAGACAAATTTGACCCCAATAACTACCGTGGGATATGCGTCAACAGCTCCTCTGCGTTATCATTAACAGCAGACTAGTTCATTTCCTCAGTGAAAACAATGTACTGAGCAAATGTCAAATTGGCTTTTTACCAAATTACCGTACGACAGACCACGTATTCACCCTGCACACCCTAATCGACAAGAAAACAAACCAAAACAAAGGCAAAGTCTTCTCATGCTTTGTTGATTTCAAAAAAGCTTTTGACTCAATATGGCATGAGGGTCTGCTATACAAATTGATGGAAAGTGGGGTTGGTGGGAAAACATACGACATTATGAAATCCATGTACACAAACAACAAGTGTACAGTTAAAATTGGCAAAAAACACACATTTCTTTCCACAGGGACGTGGGGTGAGACAGGGATGCAGTTTAAGCCCCACCCTCTTCAACATATATATCAACGAATTGGCAACAGTCTGCAGCACCCGGGCTCACCCTACTAGAATCTGAAGTCAAATGTCTACTGTTTGCTGATGATCTGGTGCTTCTGTCACCAACCAAGGAGGGCCTACAGCAGCACCTATATCTTCTGTACAGATTCTGTCAGACCTGGGCCCTGACAGTAAATCTCAGTAAGACAAAAATAATGGTGTTCCAAAAAAGGTCCAGTTGCCAGGACCACAAATACAAATTCCATCTAGACACCGTTGCCCTAGAGCAATCAAAAAACTATACACACCTCGGCCTAAACACAGGTAACTTCCACAAAGCTGTGAACGATCTGAGAGACAAGGCAAGAAGGGCCTTCTATGCCATTAAAAGGAACATAAAATTTGACATACCAATTAGGATCTGGCAAAAAATACTTGAGTCAGTTATAGAACCCATTGCCCTTTATGGTTGTGAGGTCTGGGGTCCGCTCACCAACCAAGAATTAACAAAATGGGACAAACACCAGATTGAGACTCTGCATGCAGAATTCTGCAAAAATATCCTCTGTGTACAACGAAAAACACCAAATAATGCATGCAGAGCAGAATTAGGCCAATACCCGCTAATTATCAAAATCCAGAAAAGAGCCGTTAAATTCTATAACCACTTAAAAGGAAGCGATTCCCAAACCTTCCATAACAAAGACATCACCTACAGAGAGATGAACTTGGAGAAGAGTCCCCTAAGTAAGCTGGTCCTGGGGCTCTGTTCACAAACACAAACAGACCCCACAGAGCCCCAGGACAACAACAACAACAACAACAACAACAACAACAACAACAACAACACAATTAGACCCAACCAAATCATGAGAAAACAAAAAGAGAATTACTTGACACATTGGAAAGAATTAACAAAAAAACAGAGCAAACTAGAATGCTATTAGGCCCTAAACAGAGAATACACAGTGGCAGAATACCTGACCATTGTGACTGACCCAAACTTAAGGAAAGCTTTGACTATGTAAAGACTCAGTCAGCATAGCCTTGCTATTGAGAAAGGCCACCGTAGGCAGACCTGGCTCACAAGAGAAGACAGGCTATGTGCACACTGCCCACAAAATGAGGTGGAAACTGAGCTGCACTTCCTAACCTCCTGCCAAATGTATGACCATATTAGAGAGACATATTTCCCTCAGATTACAACGATCCACAAAGAATTTGAAAACAAACCCAATTTTGATAAAAATCCCTTATCTACTGGGTGAAAAACCACAGTGTGCCATCACAGCTGCAAGATTTGTGACCTGTTGCCACAAGAAAAGGGCAACCAGTTAAGAACAAACACTATTGTAAATACAACCCATGTTTATGTTTATTTATTTTCCCATTTGTACTTTAAATATTTGCACATTGTTACAACACTGTATATATACATAATTTGAAATGTCTTTATTCTTTTGAAACTTCTGAGTGTAATGTTTACTGTCAATATTTATTGTTTATTTCACTTTTGTTTACTATCTACCTCACTTGCTTTGGCAATGTTAACATACGTTTCCCATGCCAATAAAGCCCTTAAATTGAAGAAAAAAAACAACAACATTGGAGAGAGAGAGAGAGAGAGAGAGAGAGAGAGAGAGAGAGAGAGAGAGAGAGAGAGAGAGAGAGAGAGAGAGAGAGAGAGAGAGAGAGAGAGAGAGAGAGAGAGAGAGAGAGAGAGAGAGAGAGAGAGAGAGAGAGAGAGAGAGAGAGACTTGCTTTGGCAATGTAAACATATTTTTCCCATGCCAAGAAAGCCCCTTTGAATTGAATTGAGAGAAATAGAGCGAAAAGAAATGGTGCAGTTTGAGGCCATGTGGTGGAGAGTAATGAGGGCGCTGAAGATGGGGTTGTGAGCACGTGGGTCTGTGCAGATGTGACGCAATCAGTCTTTCCTCAACTCTTAGGCAAGAGAGACCGGCATGCAAAGTATTAATATTAGCCCTCGGTTTACAATGAAAAGCAAGATGTGCCGCTCTATTCTGGGCCAGCTGCAGCTTAACTAGGTCTTTCTTTGCAGCACTTGACCATATGACTGGACAAAAATCAAGATAAAATAAAACTAAAGCCTGCAGGACTTGCTTTGTGGAGTGTGGTGTCAAAAATGACGGACAGACCTCTCCCCATCTTTACAACCATTGAATCTATATGTTTTGACCATGACAGTTTAAAATCTAAGGTAACACCAAGTCCTTTATGGTTAGTCTCCTGTCTGCTGTGTGTCTACCTGAGTGTTAACCTAAAGTAGCAGGCGTAAGAGAAACACCTGAAACTAGATACCCTTAAATACTGGTCCTGAAAATAAAACAATTATTGAGATATTCAACCACTATTCAACCAATCCATTAAATGTGGAGGAGGAGTTAAGATGGATTGTTGCTTTGTTAACGTTCAAAAGCGGAAGTCGCGTCAGGTTGCTCTCTTTTCATTTCCCCTGAAAACCGGAACATCCGGTTGTTGGGGACTTGGCAGAGGCTACCTGAGTGTTAATCATCCGTACTTTCAGAACTCACCCTGGGGAACACAGAACCACCAGCTAGCACTGATAATTGATTACTTTGTTCTGTCATGTTTTGTTGAGCAGAGAGGAGAGAGAGAGATAAAATATCTACTTTGAATGTAGCAGGTATGAATGGAGTCATATATGTAAATATATCTTGCTCTACCTCTACCACTCTACCTCTACCACTACCTCTACCTCGCTACCTCCACCTCTACCTCTACCTCTCTACCTCCACCTCTACCTCTACCTAGCTACCAGGGACTCACTCAGTCAGAACTCACTCACTTACATCATTACCTGTCACCAACTCCGATACCTCCTGCACCTCGACCTGTTCTTTCGGCCTGTTGTTTCCAAAGTTTTCTTTTGTTCATATGTGTTTGTGTCAAAACCTGCTGGTTTGGATTGGATGTTTACCAACTAGCCAGCTTGCTAGGTTGCAATGGAGCCTGCTTTGCCTGGAATAGCTAATGAACGTTTCCAGCGCTATAGAAGCTGTGTTTATTATGCTCTTGTCCGGGACAATATTGACAATCCGGAGTTCCAATGAGGTGGCTTTCTTTTGTGAGCAAATTTCAATTCTGTGCGAACTATTGGGGAAAACGCAAATTGGAACTTTCTCATTCTCAACTCCTGTGGCTGGACGTCGTTCGGGCTTGATGGATGTATCCCAGCCTTGTCATCTCTCCCAATCCGAATGGCCTGTGCTACCTGGAACTTGCCTGCCAAGGAAGTTGTCTCCATCTGCTTCTCCTCCTCCATCTTGTAGTGGAGTAGACGGAGGACAGCAAGAGGATTGTTCCAATCAGCGCTCGTCCCATGTCACAAGTCGTGGAAACCGAAGGCAGCGGCATGCTGCTAAACGGGCTAGTGTTTGCAAGAGGTCCGAAGTAGATCGACATGAAGAATAGCTTCTCTGGCCTGGTGACTGATCTACCTGCGCTTTCATCGCTGGGACTGCCTGTGTCTACGTTGACTCCAACAGCGGCTTCATCATCGAATTCAGCTCCTTTCCCTCTCTCTGGGTCTGACCGCGCTCTGCCTGCTGAAGGGAGGTCTGGACCTATCACCGGGAACTGCGGGCGTACGCTATCCTGCTTCTCGTGGGCCCATGAAGGTTCCACAAATTGTGTGAGGGCGGATTTCCCCAACCCCTTCTCCGGCCTTTGTATTGGGCAATGGTGAGAAATGTCTCAGTCCCTAGAGCAAAAACGTTGTGCTATCCAGGAGCACGAGTACAGGACATCAATAAGCTGCTCCCAAACATTTTGAACCTGCATCAGGAAATGAAGTCTATCGTGGTTAATGTGGGATACAATGACATTATGAAGGGCAGCTCAGAACAGCTGAAGATGGATTTTAAAGAACTGATTGTGTCTCTGCTTGACACCAACAAACACCCCATAACATCTAGCCCTAATTGGTGGCATTGAACGTTTCAGCAGACTTTTAGCCCCCCATAACTGGCTATGTGACTATTGCAGCTCTGTGGGTATCACATTTATTTTGAAACCTTCTGGAAACAAAGCTCGTTTTATAAGGAGGATGGGATCCACCCAAATAATTTGGGTTCCTGGATCCTTTCACAGCATTATAAGGCAATGACTTATCAATGACCCAATCCCAGCTCAGTTAATCGCTACCATTGTGTCGCTGAGTTGTCATAATGCTTCAGCAAATGTACATTAACCCATGGGCGTTGGTATACACAATGTAAGTAACCTAACTGATGTCCCTCTGACTGCCCTGAATGCCTCTGCTGATCCTACAGCTATTGAATGCAGTAATCATGTGCTTATGAACAAAAGCTACAGTGCATTCGGAAAGTATTCAGACCCCTTGACTTTTTCCACATTTTGTTACGTCACAGCCTTATTCTAAAATTGATTAAATTGTTTTTTCTCCTCATCAATACCCCACAATGACAAAGCAGGAATAGCTTTGTAGAAATACCTTATTTACATAAGTATTCAGACCCTTTGCTATGAGACTTGAAATTGAGCTCAGGTGCATCCTGTTTCCATTGTTTCCATTGACCTTTCAGGAGACTGAAAAGATTTGGCATGGGTCCTCAGATCCTCAAAAAATTCTACAGCTGCACCATCGAGAGCATCCTGACTGGTTGCATCACCGCCTGGTATGGCAACTGCTTGGCCTCCGACCGCAAGGCACTACAGAGGGTTGTGCGTACGGCCCAGTACATCACTGGGGCCAAGCTTCCTGCCATCCAGGACCTCTATACCAGGCGGTGTCAGAGGAAGGCCCTCAAAATTGTCAAAGACTCCAGCCACCCTAGTCATAGACTGTTCTCTCTGCTACCGCACGGCAAGCGGTACCGGAGTGCCAAGTCTAGGTCCAAAAGACTTCTCAACAGCTTCTACCCCCAAGCCATAAGATTCCTGAACAGCTAATCATGGCTACCCGGACTATTTGCACTGCCCCCCCACCCCATCCTTTTACGCTGCTGATACTCTGTTACTTATTTATGCATAGTCACTTTAACTCTAACCACATGTACATATTACTTCAACTACCTCAACTAGCCGGTGCCCCCGCACATTGACTCTGCACCGGTACCCCCATGTATATATAGCCTCCCTACTGTTATTTTATTTTACTTCTGCTCTTTTTTTCTCAACACTTTTTTTGTTGTTGTTTTATTTTTACTTTTTTGTTTAAATTAAATGCACTGTTGGTTAAGGGCTGTAAGTAAGCATTTCACTGTAATGTCTGCACCTGTTGTATTCGGCGCATGTGGCCAATAATATTTGATTTGATTTGATTTGATGTTTCTACAACTTGATTGGAGTCCACCTGTGGTAAATTCAATTGATTGGACACGATTTGGAAAGGCACACACCTGTCTACGTATATAAGGTCCCACAGTATTCAGACCCTTTACTCAGTACTTTGTTGAAGCACCTTTGGCAGCGATTACAACCTCGAGTCTTCTTGGGTATGACGCTACAAGCTGCCTCTGAAAAACATCCCCACAGCATGATGCTGCCACCACCATGCTTCACTGTAGGGATGGTGCCAGGTTTCCTCCAGACATGACGCTTGGCATTCAGGCCAAAGAGTTCAATCTTGGTTTCATCAGAACAGAGAATGTTGTTTCTCATGGTCTGTCTTTTAGGTGCCTTTTGGCAAACTCCAAGCGGGCTGTCATGTGCCTTTTACTGAGGATTGGCTTCCGTCTGGCCACTCTACCATAAAGGCCTGATTGGTGGAGTGCTGCAGAGATGGTTGTCCTTCTGGAAGGTTCTCCCATCTCCACAGAGGGACTCTGTAGCTCTGTCAGAGTGGCCATTGGGTTCTTGGTTACCTCACTGACCAAGGCCTTTCTCCCCCGATTGCTAAATTTGGCCGGGCGGCCAGCTCTAGGAAGAGTCATGATGGTTCCAAAGTTCTTCCATTTAAGAATGATGGAGGCCACTGTGTTCTTGGGGACCTTCAATGCTGCAGAAATGTTTTGGTACCCTTCCCCAGATCTGTGCCTTGACACAATCCTGTCTCCGAGCTCTACGGACAATTCCTTCGACCCAATGGCTTAGTTTTTGCTCAGACATGCACTGTCAACTGTGGGACCTTATATAGAAAGGTGTGTGCCTTTCTAAATCATGTCCAATCAATTGAATTTACCACAGGTGGACTCCAATCAAGTTGTAGAAACATCTCAAGGATGATCAATGGAAACATGATGCACCTGAGCTCAATTTCGAGTCTCATAGCAAAGGATCTGAATATTTATGTCAATAAGATATTTCATTTTTCTATTAGTAATACATTTTGCAAAAAAATCTAAAAACCTGTTTTCGCTTTGTCACTATGGGGTATTGTGTGTAGATTGCTGAGGATTTTGTTTTATTTGATCCATTTTAGAAAAACGCTGTAATGTAACAAAATTGTGAAAACGTCAAGGGGTCTGAATACTTTCCGAAGGCACTGCTGATGGGGGTCCTTAATAAATACAAATACAAAAATACCTCTACCTCGATACCTCTACCGCTGTACCTACCTTCCTCTACCTCTCTACCTCTACCTCTACCTCTACCTCTACCTCTACCTCTACCTCTACCTCTACCTCTACCTCTCTACCTCTACCTCTCTACCTCTACCTCTACCTCTACCTCTCTACCTCTACCTCTACCTCTCTACCTCTACCTCTCTACCTCTACCGCTCTACCGCTCTACCTCTACCTCTACCTCTCCACCTCTACCTCTCTACCTCTACCTCTCTACCTCTACCGCTCTACCGCTCTACCGCTACCTCTCCACCTCTACCTCTCTACCTCTACCTCTCTACCTCTACCGCTCTACCGCTCTACCTCTACCTCTACCTCTCCACCTCTCTACCTATCTTCCTCTCTACCTCTCTACCTCTACCTCTACCTCTCTACATCTACCTCTCTACCTCTCTACCTCTCTACCTCATTACCTCTCTACCTCTCTACCTCTACCTCTACCTCTACCTCTCTACCTCTACCTCTCTACCTCTACCTCTCTACCTCTACCTCTCTACCTCTACCTCTACCTCTCTACCTCTACCTCTACCTCTACCTCTCTACCTCTACCGCTCTACCTCTACCTCTACCTCTCCACCTCTCTACCTATCTTCCTCACTACCTCTCTACCTCTACCTCTCTATCTCTACCTCTACCTCTCTACCTATCTACCTCTACCTCTCTACCTCTCTACCTCTACCTCTCTACCTCTCTACCTCCTTACCTCTCTACCTCTCTACCTCTACCCCTATACCTCTCTACCTCTACCTCTACCTCTCTACCTCTACCTCTCTACCTCTACCTCTCTACCTCTCTACCTCATTACCTCTACCTCTACCTCTCTACCTCTCTACCTCTACATCTACCTCTCTGCCTCTACCTCTCTACCTCATTACCTCTACCTATTCCTCTACCTCTCTACCTCTACCTCTCTACCTCTACCTCTACCTCTCTCTCTACCTCTCTACCTCTACCTCTCTACCTCTACCTCTCTACCTCTCTACCTCACTACCTCTACCTCTCTACCTCTACCTCTCTACCTCTCTACCTCTCTACCTCATTACCTCTACCTCTACCTCTCTACCTCTACCTCTCTACCTCATTACCTCTACCTCTACCTCTCTACCTCTACCTCTCTACCTCTCTACCTCATTACCTCTACCTCTACCTCTCTACCTCTACCTCTCTACCTCATTACCTCTACCTCTCTACCTTTACCTCTCTACCTCTCTACCTCATTACCTCTACCTCTACCTCTCTACCTCTACCTCTCTACCTCATTACCTCTACCTCTACCTCTACCTCTCTACCTCTACCTCTACCTCTCTCTCTACCTCTCTACCTCTACCTCTCTACCTCTCTACCTCTCTACCTCACTACCTCTACCTCTCTACCTCTACCTCTCTACCTCTAGCTCTCTACCTCTCTACCTCATTACCTCTACCTCTACCACCTCTACCTCTACCTCTCTACCGCTCTACCTCATTACCTCTACCTCTACCTCTACCTCTACCTCTACCTCTACCTCTCTACCTCTCTACCTCTCTACCTCTCTACCTCTACCTCTCTACCTCTATCTCTCTACCTCTACCTCTACCTCTCTACCTCTACCTCTACCTCTCTACCTCTCTACCTCTACCTCTACCTCCCTACATCTACCTCTACCTCTCTACCTCTCTACCTCTACCTCTACCTCTACCTCTACCTCTCTACCTCTCTACCTCTACATCTACCTCTTTACCTCTCTACCTCTACCTCTCTACTTCTACCTCTACCTCTACCTCTACCTCTCTACCTCTACCTCTCTACCTTTACCTCTCCACCTCTCTACCTCTCTACCTCTACCTCTATACCTCTCTACCTCTACCTCTACCTCTCTACCTCTACCTCTCTACCTCTACCTCTCTACCTCTCTACCTCATTACCTCTACCTCTACCTCTCTACCTCTACCTCTCTACCTCTCTACCTCTACATCTACCTCTCTGCCTCTACCTCTCTACCTCATTACCTCTACCTCTACCTCTACCTCTACCTCTCTACCTCTACCTCTCTACCTCTACCTCTACCTCTCTCTCTACCTCTCTACCTCTACCTCTCTACCTCTACCTCTCTACCTCTCTACCTCACTACCTCTACCTCTTTACCTCTACCTCTCTACCTCTCTACCTCTCTACCTCATTACCTCTACCTCTACCTCTCTACCTCTACCTCTCTACCTCATTACCTCTACCTCTACCTCTCTATCTCTACCTCTCTACCTCATTACCTCTACCTCTCTACCTCATTACCTCTACCTCTACCTCTCTACCTCTACCTCTCTACCTCTCTACCTCATTACCTCTACCTCTACCTCTCTACCTCTACCTCTCTACTTCATTACCTCTACCTCTCTACCTTTACCTCTCTACCTCTCTACCTCATTACCTCTCCCTCTACCTCTCTACCTCTACCTCTCTACCTCATTACCTCTACCTCTACCTCTCTACCTCTACCTCTCTCTCTACCTCTCTACCTCTACCTCTCTACCTCTCTACCTCTCTACCTCACTACCTCTACCTCTCTCTCTACCTCTCTACCTCTACCTCTCTACCTCTACCTCTCTACCTCTCTACCTCACTACCTCTACCTCTCTACCTCTACCTCTCTACCTCTAGCTCTCTACCTCTCTACCTCTACCTCTCTACCTCTACCTCTCTACCTCTCTACCTCACTACCTCTACCTCTCTACCTCTACCTCTCTACCTCTCTACCTCTCTACCTCATTACCTCTACCTCTACCTCTCTACCTCTACCTCTCTACCTCTCTACCTCATTACCTCTACCTCTACCTCTCTACCTCTACCTCTCTACCTCTCTACCTCATTACCTCTACCTCTACCTCTCTACCTCTACCTCTCTACCTCTCTACCTCATTACCTCTACCTCTACCTCTCTACCTCTACCTCTCTACCTCTAGCTCTCTACCTCTCTACCTCTACCTCTCTACCTCTACCTCTCTACCTCTCTACCTCACTACCTCTACCTCTCTACCTCTACCTCTCTACCTCTCTACCTCTCTACCTCATTACCTCTACCTCTACCTCTCTACCTCTACCTCTCTACCTCTCTACCTCATTACCTCTACCTCTACCTCTCTACCTCTACCTCTCTACCTCTCTACCTCATTACCTCTACCTCTACCTCTCTACCTCTACCTCTCTACCTCATTACCTCTACCTCTACCTCTCTACCTCTACCTCTCTACCTCATTACCTCTACCTCTCTACCTTTACCTCTCTACCTCTCTACCTCATTACCTCTACCTCTACCTCTCTACCTCTACCTCTCTACCTCTCTACCTCACTACCTCTACCTCTCTACCTCTACCTCTCTACCTCTAGCTCTCTACCTCTCTACCTCATTACCTCTACCTCTACCACCTCTACCTCTACCTCTATACCGCTCTACCTCATTACCTCTACCTCTACCTCTACCTCTACCTCTCTACCTCTCTACCTCTCTACCTCTCTACCTCTACCTCTCTACCTCTATCTCTCTACCTCTACCTCTACCTCTCTACCTCTACCTCTACCTCTCTACCTCTCTACCTCTACCTCTACCTCTCTACCTCTCTACCTCTACCTCTACCTCTACCTCTCTACCTCTACATCTACCTCTCTACCGCCCTACCTCTACCTCTACCTCTACCTCTACCTCTCTACTTCTACCTCTACCTCTACCTCTACCTCTCTACCTCTACCTCTCTACCTTTACCTCTCCACCTCTCTACCTCTACCTCTACCTCTACCTCTACCTCTACCTCTACCTCTCTACCTTTACCTCTCTACCTCTACATATACCTCTGTATTCCCTGGCCTTATCTTCTACATCAAGCCAGCAGGAGAGATGGTGAGGTTAGATCGTGTGAGATTAGATTGTGAGGGAGGCATGGAGTGACAGGGAGGGAGGGATGGAGAGAGGGATGGAGGGATGTAAGTGACAGGCAGGGATGGGGGGAGAGAGAGATGGAGGGTGGTGGTAAGATTGAGGGAACCAGGGAAGGATAGAGGAAGGGATAGAGGGAATGATATAGAGAAAAAGGGAGGGAGGTGGTGAGGGCGAAGGAACAAGGGAGAAAGCGAGGGAGGGAAGGATAGAGGGAGAGCGCAGGGTGCTAGAGCTTAATCCCCCAGCGCTTTTACACACCAGATGATCTCCTGTGATGCTGTGAAAGTTAATAAAAGATAAACAAACTAAAGGGAGAATGAATAGAAATAATAACAATGAACGGCTTTGTGTTGATCTGGGTCATTTATTTAGTCTTTTTAGTGTTTCCAGGCACACCTGGGGCCCTGGATACAGAGAGAGAGATACAGATATATATATATATATGTATACATATATATATATATATATATATATAGAGAGAGAGAGAGAGAGAGAGAGAGAGAGAGAGAGAGAGAGAGAGAGAAGAGAGAGAGAGAGAGAGAGAGAGAGAGAGAGAGAGAGAGAGAGAGAGAGAGAGAGAGAGAGAGAGAGAGAGAGAGAGAGAGAGAGAGAGAAGAGAAGA